>NW_026043841.1:300000-413000 GCF_937001465.1 Orcinus orca | reverse complement strand
TTAGGAGTCGGCACACCAAGAGCCCTCCGAGGGAGAGGAGCTGCTGACGTTTGCCAGCACAGTCTCCAATTCCGAACTGCAACCATTCCCTGTAAGAGGCTCCCGAAAGCTTCGACGCAGTTTCTCAGTTAGCTATAAATGGAGGTCAGTCACTTGGCAGACTCCCCCAACGCCCGGCCTCCCAGGCTGCGATACAGACACGCCGACTGCTTCAGCCAACAGGGACAGCTTGGAGTAAAAGTGAGACTCCTACGTGTCAAAGCACTTGCCTGACGCTGGCCAGAAGCTCAAACATTTAGGGCAGGGCATCAGGGCACTTCGCCGCACGCGGAGCAAGTTTGTTCTCATCTCGCCTCTGAATGCCGAGTTTAACCAGCTAGGAAGCAAACTTCGGGAAAGGTACTCAGGGTGCCGCCGATTCAAAATTCTCTCACCAGACAGCCCAAATCGTGTACGCCTCTTTGTATTTTCCATGGGCAGGACAAAATGGTGTCAACCCGCACGCCTCCAGCTGGGGGTGGGTTGGGGTGAGTTGGGGTGGGGTGGGGTGGGGTGGGGGTGGGATTTGGGCGACGTACACTTTCTCCATGGGAAACAGGCCCACGCCTTCAGTGTGAAATGCCTCTACGCCTCTCTGCTTTCGCAGCCCAGGCGTAGCCTCAGCTCTGAAAAGCTTCCAGAGCAGGAAGGTCAGAAAACCTTTGAACCACCCAGCAGGTGCAGCACAGAACAAGGGCTTCTCTCTTGGCCTTGAGAACACCCACTGCCCATGCTCCTTTGTGTACACACGTGGTGGAGGAAGGGTGCTGCATTCGGCTCCGTGAGAACTTCTCCGGGCCACGTAGTGTGAACGCAAGTAGATGAGCCCTACATCTCATGCCAGTCTCCTGTGCGAGTTGGACAAGGCGAACTCCCTGCTTGAATCCCGGGGTGGGTTAAGTACCCTCCAGGAAAGGATCGTTGCTTGGGACCCCGGGGCTGGTATCGAGGTGACTGTTCTGTGCATCCACTTCGCAGCTGTTCTCTCTCTGCGGGTTCTCTCCGCCTGCTGCAGCCAAAAGGGACAGCTTAGGGTAAAGATAAAAACCCAGGGTGTAAACGTTCTTGCCTAGCCCTCGCCCCAAGCACAAGCTTATATGCCTCTGGTCAAAGGCTTTTGCCACATGCTGAACACGTTTGGTCTCATCTAAGCCTCTGAAGCCCGAGTTTAGCGAGCTACGAATCAAACTTCAGGAAAGGTGCTCAGGGTGATGCGGACTGCCAAGCGTTTCACCAGGCAGCCCAGATCAAGTACAAACACTTGTGTTTTAAACGGGCAGAGGAAATGGTGTCAAGAGCGCACCTCCATCTCCCGGGCGACGTACACGTTCTCTCCACGAGACGCAAGCCCTTCCTCCAGTGTGAAAGGCCTCTACACTCTACACCTCTTGCGCTCACAGCACGCAGGCCCCACCCGCTCTGAACATCTTCCAAAGGCACAGGGGTCACGCAACGTGTGAACCACCGAGCGCGGGTGCAGCACACACCTAGGTCTTCGCTGTCGGCCTGAGAACACCCACGGCACAGGGCTTCTTTGGTGCACACACGAGGTAGCGGTCGGTGATTCATTCTGCTCCGTGAAACCTTCTCGCGGACACAGAGCGTGAGCACACGTAGATTAGCCCTACACATCATCCCTCTTTCTTGAGTGAGTTGTACTGCTATAAGGCAAAACTCCCTGCTGGAATCTCGGTGTGGCTTAAGTATCCTCCGGGAAGCGATCGCTGCTAGAGACACTGTGCTGCTCTCTAAGTTAATGGTCTGTGCCTCCACTGCGCTGCTGTTGTCTCCAAGACGCTTGCGAAGGCCTTTTTGAAGAGGTTGCTCACAGTGTCGTTTCTTTAGAGTAACCCACAGGCATACGAGGATGCCGGTTCTGTGAAGGAAAATGCTCCCTGCCTCAGCCACTTGGGCGCCATTTTGTACAGGAAAGGACACTCCGCCTTGGAGGTTCTTCCTTCCGGATTGCCACTCGCACTGGCGATGTCTCCTGAATCTCGCGGGGTTACAGTGCCGTCACAAGGTCCGTATCTCAGGCCTAGAACGGCAGAGCGTCCGGCAGCTTTGAAAGAGGCCGTCGGCATTCTTCTGGCCTTCGGGGACGCTCCATGAGGAACAAGCTCCTCAGCAGCGTGCGTCTTTAGACCTTTCATGGCAGAACCTCTGTGGGCGACCTCATTCCTCCCCCCACGTGAGAGACACACACAACCTGCCATAAGGGGGTGGAAGGCTTTAGAGTCCAGAAGCGAGGCTGGCGCTCCCACTCAGCATTCCTGCATGGAACTGAGCCCGGGTGCGTTAGACCGTGAGAGGGGGCATAGACAGGCGTACCAGCGAGCTGTTCACGGTGCACGCTGACGCATCACCCTTCAAGCTCACGTTCATTTCATGGAGAGAACACGAGGCCTTGATGCGCTTTCCTGTGGTACGTAAACTTTGGTCGCGTCCCCTGGTGGGCACATCGGCTCAGGACTGCCCTGTCCCAAAGGCTCCAGGTGTGGAGCCCGACTGTTGGAGCTCAGCCTCACGTGGCTCTTTCACGGACGAGACCGGCTCGCAATGGGACCGTTCACGAGCTGGGGACCGTGCTGGCTGTTAGGAGTCGGCACACCAAGAGCCCTCCGAGGGAGAGGAGCTGCTGACGTTTGCCAGCACAGTCTCCAATTCCGAACTGCAACCATTCCCTGTAAGAGGCTCCCGAAAGCTTCGACGCAGTTTCTCAGTTAGCTATAAATGGAGGCCAGTCACTTGGCAGACTCCCCCAACGCCCGGCCTCCCAGGCTGCGATACAGACACGCCGACTGCTTCAGCCAACAGGGACAGCTTGGAGTAAAAGTGAGACTCCTACGTGTCAAAGTACTTGCCTGACGCTGGCCAGAAGCTCAAACATTTAGGGCAGGGCATCAGGGCACTTCGCCGCACGCGGAGCAAGTTTGTTCTCATCTCGCCTCTGAATGCCGAGTTTAACCAGCTAGGAAGCAAACTTCGGGAAAGGTACTCAGGGTGCCGCCGATTCAAAATTCTCCCACCAGACAGCCCAAATCGTGTACGCCTCTTTGTATTTTCCATGGGCAGGACAAAATGGTGTCAACCCGCACGCCTCCAGCTAGGGGTGGGGTGGGGTGGGGTGGGGTGGGGTGGGGGTGGGGGTTGGGCGACGTACACTTTCTCCATGGGAAACAGGCCCACGCCTTCAGTGTGAAAGGGCTCTATGCCTCACTGCTTTCGCAGCCCAGGCGTAGCCTCAGCTCTGAAAAGCTTCCAGAGCAGGAAGGTGAGAAAACCTTTGAACCACCCAGCAGGTGCAGCACAGAACAAGGGCTTCTCTCTTGGCCTTGAGAACACCCACTGCCCAGCGCTCCTTTGTGTACACACGTGGTGGAGGAAGGGTGCTGCATTCGGCTCCGTGAGAACTTCTCCGGGCCACGTAGTGTGAACGCAAGTAGATGAGCCCTACATCTCATGCCAGTCTCCTGTGCGAGTTGGACAAGGCGAACTCCCTGCTTGAATCCCGGGGTGGGTTAAGTACCCTCCGGGGAAGGATCGTTGCTTGGGACCCCGGGGCTGGTATCGAGGTGACTGTTCTGTGCATCCACTTCGCAGCTGTTCTCTCTCCGCGGGTTCTCTCCGCCTGCTGCAGCCAAAAGGGACAGCTTAGGGTAAAGATAAAAACCCAGGGTGTAAACGTTCTTTCCTAGCCCTCAGCCCAAGCACAAGCGTATAGGCCTCTGGTCAAAGGCTTTCGCCACAAGCTGAACACGTTTGGTCTCATCTAAGCCTCTGAAGCCCGAGTTTACCCAGCTACGAATCAAACTTCAGGAAAGGTGCTCAGGGTGATGCGGACTGCCAAGCGTTTCACCAGGCAGCCCAGATCGAGTACAAACACTTGTGTTTTAAACGGGCAGAGGAAATGGTGTCAAGAGCGCGCCTCCATCTCCCGGGCGACGTACACGTTCTCTCCACGAGACGCAAGCCCTTCCCCCAGTGTGAAAGGCCTTTACACTCTACACCTCTTGCGCTCGCAGCACGCAGGCCCCACCCGCTCTGAACATCTTCCAAAGGCACAGGGGCCACGCGACGTGTGAACCACCGAGCGCGGGTGCAGCACACACCTAGGTCTTCGCTGTCGGCCTGAGAACACCCACGGCACAGGGCTTCTTTGGTGCACACACGTGGTAGCGGTCGGTGATGCATTCTGCTCTGTGAAACCTTCTCGGGGACACAGAGCGTGAGCGCACGTAGATTAGACCTACACCTCATCCCTCTTTCTTGAGTGAGTTGTACTGCTATAAGGCAAAACTCCCTGCTGGAATCTCGGTGTGGCTTAAGTATCCTCCGGGAAGCGATCGCTGCTAGAGACACTGTGCTGCTCTCTAGGATAATGGTCTGTGCCTCCACTGCGCTGCTGTTGTCTCCAAGTCGCTTGCGAAGGCCTTTTCGAAGAGGTTGCTCACAGTGTCGTTTCTTTAGAGTAACCCACAGGCATACGAGGATGCCGGTTCTGTGAAGGAAAATGCTCCCTGCCTCAGCCACTTGGGCGCCGTTTTGTACAGGAAAGGACACTCCGCCTTGGAGGTTCTTCCTTCCGGATTGCCACTCGCACTGGCGATGTCTCCTGAATCTCGCGGGGTTACAGTGCCGTCACAAGGTCCTTATCTCAGGCCTAGAACGGCAGAGCGTCCGGCAGCTTTGAAAGAGACCGTCGGCATTCTTCTGGCCTTCGGGGACGCTCCATGAGGAACAAGCTCCTCAGCAGCGTGCGTCTTTAGATCTTTCATGGCAGAACCTCTGTGGGCGACCTCATTCCTCCCCCCACGTGAGAGACACACACAACCTGCCATTGGGGGGGTGGAAGGCTTTAGAGTCCAGAAGCGAGTCTGGCGCTCCCACTCAGCATTCCTGCACGGAACTGAGCCCGGGTGCGTGAGACCGTGAGAGGGGGCAAAGACAGGCGTACCAGCGAGCTGTTCACGGTGCACGCTGACGCATCACCCTTCAAGCTCACGTTCATTTCATGGAGAGAACACGAGGCCTTGATGCGCTTTCCTGTGGTACGTAAACTTTGGTCGCGTCCCCTGGTGGGCACATCGGCTCAGGACTGCCCTGTCCCAAAGGCTCCAGGTGTGGAGCCCGACTCTTGGAGCTCAGCCTCACGTGGCTCTTTCACGGACGAGACCGGCTCGCAATGGGACCGTTCACGAGCTGGGGACCGTGCTGGCTGTTAGGAGTCGGCACACCAAGAGCCCTCCGAGGGAGAGGAGCTGCTGACGTTTGCCAGCACAGTCTCCAATTCCCAACTGCAACCATTCCCTGTAAGAGGCTCCCGAAAGCTTCGACGCAGTTTCTCAGTTAGCTATAAATGGAGGCCAGTCACTTGGCAGACTCCCCCAATGCCTGGCCTCCCAGGCTGCGATACAGACACGCCGACTGCTTCAGCCAACAGGGACAGCTTGGAGTAAAAGTGAGACTCCTACGTGTCAAAGTACTTGCCTGACGCTGGCCAGAAGCTCAAACATTTAGGGCAGGGCATCAGGGCACTTCGCCGCACGCGGAGCAAGTTTGTTCTCATCTCGCCTCTGAATGCCGAGTTTAACCAGCTAGGAAGCAAACTTCGGGAAAGGTACTCAGGGTGCCGCCGATTCAAAATTCTCTCACCAGACAGCCCAAATCGTGTACGCCTCTTTGTATTTTCCGTGGGCAGGACAAAATGGTGTCAACCCGCACGCCTCCAGCTGGGTGTGGGTTGGAGTGGGGTGGGGTGGGGTGGGGTGGGGTGGGAGTGGGGGTTGGGCGACGTACACTTTCCCCATGGGAAACAGGCCCACGCCTTCAGTGTGAAAGGCCTCTACGCCTCTCTGCTTTCGCAGCCCAGGCGTAGCCTCAGCTCTGAAAAGCTTCCAGAGCAGGAAGGTCAGAAAACCTTTGAACCACCCAGCAGGTGCAGCACAGAACAAGGGCTTCTCTCTTGGCCTGAGAACACCCACTGCCCAGCGCTCCTTTGTGTACACACGTGGTGGAGGAAGGGTGCTGGATTCGGCTCCGTGAGAACTTCTCCGGGCCACGTAGTGTGAACGCAAGTAGATGAGCCCTACATCTCATGCCAGTCTCCTGTGCGAGTTGGACAAGGCGAACTCCCTGCTTGAATCCCTGGGTGGGTTAAGTACCCTGCGGGGAAGGATCGTTGCTTGGGAGCCAGGGGCTGGTATCGAGGTGACTGTTGTGTGCATCCACTTCGCAGCTGTTCTCTCTCCGCGGGTTCCCTCTGCCTGCTGCAGCCAAAAGGGACAGCTTAGGGTAAAGATAAAAACCCAGTGTGTAAACGTTCTTGCCTAGCCCTCACCCCAAGCACAAGCTTATATGCCTCTGGTCAAAGGCTTTCGCCACAAGCTGAACACGTTTGGTCTCATCTAAGCCTCTGAAGCCCGAGTTTACCCAGCTACGAATCAAACTTCAGGAAAGGTGCTCAGGGTGATGCGGACTGCCAAGCGTTTCACCAGGCAGCCCAGATCGAGTACAAACACTTGTGTTTTAAACGGGCAGAGGAAATGGTGTCAAGAGCGCGCCTCCATCTCCCAGGCGACGTACACATTTTCTCCATGAGATGCAAGCCTTTCCTCCAGTGTGAAAGGCCTTTACACTCTACACCTCTTGCGCTCGCAGCACGCAGGTGCCACCCGCTCTGAGCATCTTCAAAAGGCACAGGGTCACGCAACGTGTGAACCACCGGGCGCGGGTGCAGCACACACCTAGGTCTTCGCTGTCGGCCTGAGAACACCCACGGCACAGGGCTTCTTTGGTGCACACACGTGGTAGCGGTCGGTGATGCATTCTGCTCCGTGAAAGCTTCTCGGGGACACAGAGCGTGAGCGCACGTAGATTAGCCCTACACCTCATCCCTCTTTCTTGAGTGAGTTGTACTGCTATAAGGCAAAACTCCCTGCTGGAATCTCGGTGTGGCTTAAGTATCCTCCGGGAAGCGATCGCTGCTAGAGACACTGTGCTGCTCTCTAGGATAATGGTCTGTGCCTCCACTGCACTGCTGTTGTCTCCAAGTCGCTTGCAAACGCCTTTTCGAAGAGGTTGCTCACAGTGTCGTTTCTTTAGAGTAACCCACAGGCATACGAGGATGCCGGTTCTGTGAAGGAAAATGCTCCCTGCCTCAGCCACTTGGGCGCCGTTTTGTACAGGAAAGGACACTCCGCCTTGAAGGTTCTTCCTTCCGGATTGCCACTCGCACTGGCGATGTCTCCTGAATCTCGCGGGGTTACAGTGCCGTCCCAAGGTCCTTATCTCAGGCCTAGAACGGCAGAGCATCCGGCAGCTTTGAAAGAGACCTTCGGCATTCTTCTGGCCTTCGGGGACGCTCCATGAGGAACAAGCTCCTCAGCAGCGTGCGTCTTTAGATCTTTCATGGCAGAACCTCTGTGGGCGACCTCATTCCTCCCCCCACGTGAGAGACACACACAACCTGCCATTAGGGCGTGGAAGGCTTTCGAGTCCAGAAGCGAGGCTGGCGCTCCCACTCAGCATTCCTGCACGGAACTGAGCCCGGGTGCGTGAGACCGTGAGAGGGGGCAAAGACAGGCGTACCAGCGAGCTGTTCATGGTGCACGCTGACGCATCACCCTTCAAGCTCACGTTCATTTCATGGAGAGAACACGAGGCCTTGATGCGCTTTCCTGTGGTACGTAAACTTTGGTCGCGTCCCCTGGTGGGCACATCGGCTCAGGACTGCCCTGTCCCAAAGGCTCCAGGTGTGGAGCCCGACTCTTGGAGCTCAGCCTCACGTGGCTCTTTCACGGACGAGACCGGCTCGCAATGGGACCGTTCACGAGCTGGGGACCGTGCTGGCTGTTAGGAGTCGGCACACCAAGAGCCCTCCGAGGGAGAGGAGCTGCTGACGTTTGCCAGCACAGTCTCCAATTCCGAACTGCAACCATTCCCTGTAAGAGGCTCCCGAAAGCTTCGACGCAGTTTCTCAGTTAGCTATAAATGGAGGCCAGTCACTTGGCAGACTCCCCCAACGCCCGGCCTCCCAGGCTGCGATACAGACACGCCGACTGCTTCAGCCAACAGGGACAGCTTGGAGTAAAAGTGAGACTCCTACGTGTCAAAGTACTTGCCTGACGCTGGCCAGAAGCTCAAACATTTAGGGCAGGGCATCAGGGCACTTCGCCGCACGCGGAGCAAGTTTGTTCTCATCTCGCCTCTGAATGCCGAGTTTAACCAGCTAGGAAGCAAACTTCGGGAAAGGTACTCAGGGTGCCGCCGATTCAAAATTCTCTCACCAGACAGCCCAAATCGTGTACGCCTCTTTGTATTTTCCATGGGCAGGACAAAATGGTGTCAACCCGCACGCCTCCAGCTGGGGGTGGGTTGGAGTGGGGTGGGGTGGGGTGGGGTGGGGTGGGAGTGGGGGTTGGGCGACGTACACTTTCCCCATGGGAAACAGGCCCACGCCTTCAGTGTGAAAGGCTTCTACGCCTCTCTGCTTTCGCAGCCCAGGCGTAGCCTCAGCTCTGAAAAGCTTCCAGAGCAGGAAGGTCAGAAAGCCTTTGAACCACCCAGCAGGTGCAGCACAGAACAAGGGCTTCTCTCTTGGCCTGAGAACACCCACTGCCCAGCGCTCCTTTGTGTACACACGTGGTGGAGGAAGGGTGCTGGATTCGGCTCCGTGAGAACTTCTCCGGGCCACGTAGTGTGAACACAAGTAGATGAGCCCTACATCTCATGCCAGTCTCCTGTGCGAGTTGGACAAGGCGAACTCCCTGCTTGAATCCCTGGGTGGGTTAAGTACCCTGCGGGGAAGGATCGTTGCTTGGGAGCCCGGGGCTGGTATCGAGGTGACTGTTCTGTGCATCCACTTCGCAGCTGTTCTCTCTCCGCGGGTTCCATCCGCCTGCTGCAGCCAAAAGGGACAGCTTAGGGTAAAGATAAAAACCCAGTGTGTAAACGTTCTTGCCTAGCCCTCGCCCCAAGCACAAGCTTATATGCCTCTGGTCAAAGGCTTTTGCCACAAGCTGAACACGTTTGGTCTCATCTAAGCCTCTGAAGCCCGAGTTTACCCAGCTACGAATCAAACTTCAGGAAAGGTGCTCAGGGTGATGCGGACTGCCAAGCGTTTCACCAGGCAGCCCAGATCGAGTACAAACACTTGTGTTTTAAACGGGCAGAGGTAATGGTGTCAAGAGCGCGCCTCCATCTCCCGGGCGACGTACTCATTTTCTCCATGAGATGCAAGCCCTTCCTCCAGTGTGAAAGGCCTTTACACTCTACACCTCTTGCGCTCGCAGCACGCAGGTGCCACCCGCTCTGAGCGTCTTCAAAAGGCACAGGGTCACGCAACGTGTGAACCACCGGGCGCGGGTGCAGCACACACCTAGGTCTTCGCTGTCGGCCTGAGAACACCCACGGCACAGGGCTTCTTTGGTGCACACACGTGGTAGCGGTCGGTGATGCATTCTGCTCCGTGAAACCTTCTCGGGGACACAGAGCGTGAGCGCACGTAGATTAGCCCTACACCTCATCCCTCTTTCTTGAGTGAGTTGTACTGCTATAAGGCAAAACTCCCTGCTGGAATCTCGGTGTGGCTTAAGTATCCTCCGGGAAGCGATCGCTGCTAGAGACACTGTGCTGCTCTCTAGGACAATGGTCTGTGCCTCCACTGCGCTGCTGTTGTCTCCACGTCACTTGCGAAGGCCTTTTCGAAGAGGTTGCTCACAGTGTCGTTTCTTTAGAGTAACCCACAGGCATACGAGGATGCCGGTTCTGTGAAGGAAAATGCTCCCTGCCTCAGCCACTTGGGCGCCGTTTTGTACAGGAAAGGACACTCCGCCTTGAAGGTTCTTCCTTCCGGATTGCCACTCGCACTGGCGATGTCTCCTGAATCTCGCGGGGTTACAGTGCCGTCCCAAGGTCCTTATCTCAGGCCTAGAACGGCAGAGCGTCCGGCAGCTTTGAAAGAGACCTTCGGCATTCTTCTGGCCTTCGGGGACGCTCCATGAGGAACAAGCTCCTCAGCAGCGTGCGTCTTTAGATCTTTCATGGCAGAACCTCTGTGGGCGACCTCATTCCTCCCCCCACGTGAGAGACACACACAACCTGCCATTAGGGCGTGGAAGGCTTTCGAGTCCAGAAGCGAGGCTGGCGCTCCCACTCAGCATTCCTGCACGGAACTGAGCCCGGGTGCGTGAGACCGTGAGAGGGGGCAAAGACAGGCGTACCAGCGAGCTGTTCATGGTGCACGCTGACGCATCACCCTTCAAGCTCACGTTCATTTCATGGAGAGAACACGAGGCCTTGATGCGCTTTCCTGTGGTACGTAAACTTTGGTCGCGTCCCCTGGTGGGCACATCGGCTCAGGACTGCCCTGTCCCAAAGGCTCCAGGTGTGGAGCCCGACTCTTGGAGCTCAGCCTCACGTGGCTCTTTCACGGACGAGACCGGCTCGCAATGGGACCGTTCACGAGCTGGGGACCGTGCTGGCTGTTAGGAGTCGGCACACCAAGAGCCCTCCGAGGGAGAGGAGCTGCTGACGTTTGCCAGCACAGTCTCCAATTCCCAACTGCAACCATTCCCTGTAAGAGGCTCCCGAAAGCTTCGACGCAGTTTCTCAGTTAGCTATAAATGGAGGCCAGTCACTTGGCAGACTCCCCCAACGCCCGGCCTCCCAGGCTGCGATACAGACACGCCGACTGCTTCAGCCAACAGGGACAGCTTGGAGTAAAAGTGAGACTCCTACGTGTCAAAGTACTTGCCTGACGCTGGCCAGAAGCTCAAACATTTAGGGCAGGGCATCAGGGCACTTCGCCGCACGCGGAGCAAGTTTGTTCTCATCTCGCCTCTGAATGCCGAGTTTAACCAGCTAGGAAGCAAACTTCGGGAAAGGTACTCAGGGTGCCGCCGATTCAAAATTCTCTCACCAGACAGCCCAAATCGTGTACGCCTCTTTGTATTTTCCATGGGCAGGACAAAATGGTGTCAACCCGCACGCCTCCAGCTGGGGGTGGGTTGGAGTGGGGTGGGGTGGGGTGGGGTGGGGTGGGAGTGGGGGTTGGGCGACGTACACTTTCCCCATGGGAAACAGGCCCACGCCTTCAGTGTGAAAGGCTTCTACGCCTCTCTGCTTTCGCAGCCCAGGCGTAGCCTCAGCTCTGAAAAGCTTCCAGAGCAGGAAGGTCAGAAAGCCTTTGAACCACCCAGCAGGTGCAGCACAGAACAAGGGCTTCTCTCTTGGCCTGAGAACACCCACTGCCCAGCGCTCCTTTGTGTACACACGTGGTGGAGGAAGGGTGCTGGATTCGGCTCCGTGAGAACTTCTCCGGGCCACGTAGTGTGAACACAAGTAGATGAGCCCTACATCTCATGCCAGTCTCCTGTGCGAGTTGGACAAGGCGAACTCCCTGCTTGAATCCCTGGGTGGGTTAAGTACCCTGCGGGGAAGGATCGTTGCTTGGGAGCCCGGGGCTGGTATCGAGGTGACTGTTCTGTGCATCCACTTCGCAGCTGTTCTCTCTCCGCGGGTTCCATCCGCCTGCTGCAGCCAAAAGGGACAGCTTAGGGTAAAGATAAAAACCCAGTGTGTAAACGTTCTTGCCTAGCCCTCGCCCCAAGCACAAGCTTATATGCCTCTGGTCAAAGGCTTTTGCCACAAGCTGAACACGTTTGGTCTCATCTAAGCCTCTGAAGCCCGAGTTTACCCAGCTACGAATCAAACTTCAGGAAAGGTGCTCAGGGTGATGCGGACTGCCAAGCGTTTCACCAGGCAGCCCAGATCGAGTACAAACACTTGTGTTTTAAACGGGCAGAGGTAATGGTGTCAAGAGCGCGCCTCCATCTCCCGGGCGACGTACTCATTTTCTCCATGAGATGCAAGCCCTTCCTCCAGTGTGAAAGGCCTTTACACTCTACACCTCTTGCGCTCGCAGCACGCAGGTGCCACCCGCTCTGAGCGTCTTCAAAAGGCACAGGGTCACGCAACGTGTGAACCACCGGGCGCGGGTGCAGCACACACCTAGGTCTTCGCTGTCGGCCTGAGAACACCCACGGCACAGGGCTTCTTTGGTGCACACACGTGGTAGCGGTCGGTGATGCATTCTGCTCCGTGAAACCTTCTCGGGGACACAGAGCGTGAGCGCACGTAGATTAGCCCTACACCTCATCCCTCTTTCTTGAGTGAGTTGTACTGCTATAAGGCAAAACTCCCTGCTGGAATCTCGGTGTGGCTTAAGTATCCTCCGGGAAGCGATCGCTGCTAGAGACACTGTGCTGCTCTCTAGGACAATGGTCTGTGCCTCCACTGCGCTGCTGTTGTCTCCACGTCACTTGCGAAGGCCTTTTCGAAGAGGTTGCTCACAGTGTCGTTTCTTTAGAGTAACCCACAGGCATACGAGGATGCCGGTTCTGTGAAGGAAAATGCTCCCTGCCTCAGCCACTTGGGCGCCGTTTTGTACAGGAAAGGACACTCCGCCTTGAAGGTTCTTCCTTCCGGATTGCCACTCGCACTGGCGATGTCTCCTGAATCTCGCGGGGTTACAGTGCCGTCCCAAGGTCCTTATCTCAGGCCTAGAACGGCAGAGCGTCCGGCAGCTTTGAAAGAGACCTTCGGCATTCTTCTGGCCTTCGGGGACGCTCCATGAGGAACAAGCTCCTCAGCAGCGTGCGTCTTTAGATCTTTCATGGCAGAACCTCTGTGGGCGACCTCATTCCTCCCCCCACGTGAGAGACACACACAACCTGCCATTAGGGCGTGGAAGGCTTTCGAGTCCAGAAGCGAGGCTGGCGCTCCCACTCAGCATTCCTGCACGGAACTGAGCCCGGGTGCGTGAGACCGTGAGAGGGGGCAAAGACAGGCGTACCAGCGAGCTGTTCATGGTGCACGCTGACGCATCACCCTTCAAGCTCACGTTCATTTCATGGAGAGAACACGAGGCCTTGATGCGCTTTCCTGTGGTACGTAAACTTTGGTCGCGTCCCCTGGTGGGCACATCGGCTCAGGACTGCCCTGTCCCAAAGGCTCCAGGTGTGGAGCCCGACTCTTGGAGCTCAGCCTCACGTGGCTCTTTCACGGACGAGACCGGCTCGCAATGGGACCGTTCACGAGCTGGGGACCGTGCTGGCTGTTAGGAGTCGGCACACCAAGAGCCCTCCGAGGGAGAGGAGCTGCTGACGTTTGCCAGCACAGTCTCCAATTCCCAACTGCAACCATTCCCTGTAAGAGGCTCCCGAAAGCTTCGACGCAGTTTCTCAGTTAGCTATAAATGGAGGCCAGTCACTTGGCAGACTCCCCCAACGCCCGGCCTCCCAGGCTGCGATACAGACACGCCGACTGCTTCAGCCAACAGGGACAGCTTGGAGTAAAAGTGAGACTCCTACGTGTCAAAGTACTTGCCTGACGCTGGCCAGAAGCTCAAACATTTAGGGCAGGGCATCAGGGCACTTCGCCGCACGCGGAGCAAGTTTGTTCTCATCTCGCCTCTGAATGCCGAGTTTAACCAGCTAGGAAGCAAACTTCGGGAAAGGTACTCAGGGTGCCGCCGATTCAAAATTCTCTCACCAGACAGCCCAAATCGTGTACGCCTCTTTGTATTTTCCATGGGCAGGACAAAATGGTGTCAACCCGCACGCCTCCAGCTGGGGGTGGGTTGGAGTGGGGTGGGGTGGGGTGGGGTGGGGTGGGAGTGGGGGTTGGGCGACGTACACTTTCCCCATGGGAAACAGGCCCACGCCTTCAGTGTGAAAGGCTTCTACGCCTCTCTGCTTTCGCAGCCCAGGCGTAGCCTCAGCTCTGAAAAGCTTCCAGAGCAGGAAGGTCAGAAAGCCTTTGAACCACCCAGCAGGTGCAGCACAGAACAAGGGCTTCTCTCTTGGCCTGAGAACACCCACTGCCCAGCGCTCCTTTGTGTACACACGTGGTGGAGGAAGGGTGCTGGATTCGGCTCCGTGAGAACTTCTCCGGGCCACGTAGTGTGAACACAAGTAGATGAGCCCTACATCTCATGCCAGTCTCCTGTGCGAGTTGGACAAGGCGAACTCCCTGCTTGAATCCCTGGGTGGGTTAAGTACCCTGCGGGGAAGGATCGTTGCTTGGGAGCCCGGGGCTGGTATCGAGGTGACTGTTCTGTGCATCCACTTCGCAGCTGTTCTCTCTCCGCGGGTTCCATCCGCCTGCTGCAGCCAAAAGGGACAGCTTAGGGTAAAGATAAAAACCCAGTGTGTAAACGTTCTTGCCTAGCCCTCGCCCCAAGCACAAGCTTATATGCCTCTGGTCAAAGGCTTTTGCCACAAGCTGAACACGTTTGGTCTCATCTAAGCCTCTGAAGCCCGAGTTTACCCAGCTACGAATCAAACTTCAGGAAAGGTGCTCAGGGTGATGCGGACTGCCAAGCGTTTCACCAGGCAGCCCAGATCGAGTACAAACACTTGTGTTTTAAACGGGCAGAGGTAATGGTGTCAAGAGCGCGCCTCCATCTCCCGGGCGACGTACTCATTTTCTCCATGAGATGCAAGCCCTTCCTCCAGTGTGAAAGGCCTTTACACTCTACACCTCTTGCGCTCGCAGCACGCAGGTGCCACCCGCTCTGAGCGTCTTCAAAAGGCACAGGGTCACGCAACGTGTGAACCACCGGGCGCGGGTGCAGCACACACCTAGGTCTTCGCTGTCGGCCTGAGAACACCCACGGCACAGGGCTTCTTTGGTGCACACACGTGGTAGCGGTCGGTGATGCATTCTGCTCCGTGAAACCTTCTCGGGGACACAGAGCGTGAGCGCACGTAGATTAGCCCTACACCTCATCCCTCTTTCTTGAGTGAGTTGTACTGCTATAAGGCAAAACTCCCTGCTGGAATCTCGGTGTGGCTTAAGTATCCTCCGGGAAGCGATCGCTGCTAGAGACACTGTGCTGCTCTCTAGGACAATGGTCTGTGCCTCCACTGCGCTGCTGTTGTCTCCACGTCGCTTGCGAAGGCCTTTTCGAAGAGGTTGCTCACAGTGTCGTTTCTTTAGAGTAACCCACAGGCATACGAGGATGCCGGTTCTGTGAAGGAAAATGCTCCCTGCCTCAGCCACTTGGGCGCCGTTTTGTACAGGAAAGGACACTCCGCCTTGAAGGTTCTTCCTTCCGGATTGCCACTCGCACTGGCGATGTCTCCTGAATCTCGCGGGGTTACAGTGCCGTCCCAAGGTCCTTATCTCAGGCCTAGAACGGCAGAGCGTCCGGCAGCTTTGAAAGAGACCTTCGGCATTCTTCTGGCCTTCGGGGACGCTCCATGAGGAACAAGCTCCTCAGCAGCGTGCGTCTTTAGATCTTTCATGGCAGAACCTCTGTGGGCGACCTCATTCCTCCCCCCACGTGAGAGACACACACAACCTGCCATTAGGGCGTGGAAGGCTTTCGAGTCCAGAAGCGAGGCTGGCGCTCCCACTCAGCATTCCTGCACGGAACTGAGCCCGGGTGCGTGAGACCGTGAGAGGGGGCAAAGACAGGCGTACCAGCGAGCTGTTCATGGTGCACGCTGACGCATCACCCTTCAAGCTCACGTTCATTTCATGGAGAGAACACGAGGCCTTGATGCGCTTTCCTGTGGTACGTAAACTTTGGTCGCGTCCCCTGGTGGGCACATCGGCTCAGGACTGCCCTGTCCCAAAGGCTCCAGGTGTGGAGCCCGACTCTTGGAGCTCAGCCTCACGTGGCTCTTTCACGGACGAGACCGGCTCGCAATGGGACCGTTCACGAGCTGGGGACCGTGCTGGCTGTTAGGAGTCGGCACACCAAGAGCCCTCCGAGGGAGAGGAGCTGCTGACGTTTGCCAGCACAGTCTCCAATTCCGAACTGCAACCATTCCCTGTAAGAGGCTCCCGAAAGCTTCGACGCAGTTTCTCAGTTAGCTATAAATGGAGGCCAGTCACTTGGCAGACTCCCCCAACGCCAAGCCTCCCAGGCTGCGATACAGACACGCCGACTGCTTCAGCCAACAGGGACAGCTTGGAGTAAAAGTGAGACTCCTACGTGTCAAAGTACTTGCCTGACGCTGGCCAGAAGCTCAAACATTTAGGGCAGGGCATCAGGGCACTTCGCCGCACGAGGAGCAAGTTTGTTCTCATCTCGCCTCTGAATGCCGAGTTTAACCAGCTAGGAAGCAAACTTCGGGAAAGGTACTCAGGGTGCCGCCGATTCAAAATTCTCTCACCAGACAGCCCAAATCGTGTACGCCGCTTTGTATTTTCCATGGGCAGGACAAAATGGTGTCAACCCGCACGCCTCCAGCTGGGGGTGGGTTGGAGTGGGGTGGGGTGGGGTGGGGTGGGGTGGGAGTGGGGGTTGGGCGACGTACACTTTCCCCATGGGGAACAGGCCCACGCCTTCAGTGTGAAAGGCCTCTACGCCTCTCTGCGTTCGCAGCCCAGGCGTAGCCTCAGCTCTGAAAAGCTTCCAGAGCAGGAAGGTCAGAAAACCTTTGAACCACCCAGCAGGTGCAGCACAGAACAAGGGCTTCTCTCTTGGCCTGAGAACACCCACTGCCCAGCGCTCCTTTGTGTACACACGTGGTGGAGGAAGGGTGCTGGATTCGGCTCCGTGAGAACTTCTCCAGGCCACGTAGTGTGAATGCAAGTAGATGAGCCCTACATCTCATGCCAGTCTCCTGTGCGAGTTGGACAAGGCGAACTCCCTGCTTGAATCCCTGGGTGGGTTAAGTACCCTGCGGGGAAGGATCGTTGCTTGGGAGCCCGGGGCTGGTATCGAGGTGACTGTTGTGTGCATCCACTTCGCAGCTGTTCTCTCTCCGTGGGTTCTCTCAGCCTGCTGCAGACAAAAGGGACAGCTTAGGGTAAAGATAAAAACCCAGTGTGTAAATGTTCTTGCCTAGCCCTCGCCCCAAGCACAAGCTTATATGCCTCTGGTCAAAGGCTTTCGCCACAAGCTGAACACGTTTGGTCTCATCTAAGCCTCTGAAGCCCGAGTTTACCCAGCTACGAATCAAACTTCAGGAAAGGTGCTCAGGGTGATGCGGACTGCCAAGCGTTTCACCAGGCAGCCCAGATCGAGTACAAACACTTGTGTTTTAAACGGGCAGAGGAAATGGTGTCAAGAGCGCGCCTCCATCTCCCGGGCGACGTACACGTTCTCTCCATGAGATGCAAGCCCTTCCTCCAGTGTGAAAGCCTCTACACTCTACACCTCTTGCACTCGCAGCACGCAGGTGCCACCCACTCTGAACATCTTCCAAAGGCACAGGGGTCACGCAACGTGTGAACCACCGAGCGCAGGTGCAGCACACACCTAGGTCTTCGCTGTCGGCCTGAGAACACCCACGGCACAGGGCTTCTTTGGTGCACACACGTGGTAGCGGTCGGTGATGCATTCTGCTCCGCGAAACCTTCTCGGGGACACAGAGCGTGAGCGCACGTAGATTAGCCCTACACCTCATCCCTCTTTCTTGAGTGAGTTGTACTGCTATAAGGCAAAACTCCCTGCTGGAATCTCGGTGTGGCTTAAGTATCCTCCGGGAAGCGATCGCTGCTAGAGACACTGTGCTGCTCTCTAGGATAATGGTGTGTGCTTCCACTGTGCTGCTGTTGTCTCCAAGTCGCTTGCGAAGGCCTTTTCGAAGAGGTTGCTCACAGTGTCGGTTCTTTAGAGTAACCCACAGGCATACGAGGATGCCGGTTCTGTGAAGGAAAATGCTCCCTGCCTCAGCCACTTGGGCGCCGTTTTGTACAGGAAAGGACACTCCGCCTTGAAGGTTCTTCCTTCCGAATTGCCACTCGCATTGGCGATGTCACCTGAATCTCGCGGGGTTACAGTGCCGTCACAAGGTCCGTATCTCAGGCCTAGAACGGCAGAGCGTCCGGCAGCTTTGAAAGAGACCTTCGGCATTCTTCTTGCCTTCGGGGACGCTCCATGAGGAACAAGCTCCTCAGCAGCGTGCGTCTTTAGATCTTTCATGGAGAACCTCTCTGGTCGACCTCATTCCTCCTCCTACGTGAGAGACACACACAACCTGCCATTAGGGGGTGGAAGGCTTTAGAGTCCAGAAGCGAGGCTAGCGCTCCCACTCAGCCTTCCTGCACGGAACTGAGCCCGGGTGCGTGAGACCGTGAGAGGGGGCAAAGACAGGCGTACCAGTGAGCTGTTCACGGTGCACGCTGACGCATCACCCTTCAAGCTCACGTTCATTTCATGGAGAGAACATGAGGCCTTGATGCGCTTTCCTGTGGTACGTAAACTTTGGTCGCGTCCCCTGGTGGGCACATCGGCTCAGGACTGCCCTGTCCCAAAGGCTCCAGGTGTGGAGCCCGACTGTTGGAGCTCAGCCTCACGTGGCTCTTTCACGGACGAGACCGGCTCGCAATGGGACCGTTCACGAGCTGGGGACCGTGCTGGCTGTTAGGAGTCGGCACACCAAGAGCCCTCCGAAGGAGAGGAGCTGCTGACATTTGCCAGCACAGTCTCCAATTCCGAACTGCAACCATTCCCTGTAAGAGGCTCCCGAAAGCTTCGACGCAGTTTCTCAGTTAGCTATAAATGGAGGCCAGTCACTTGGCATACTGCCCCAACGCCCGGCCTCTCAGGCTGTGATACAGACATGCCGACTGCTTCAGCCAACAGGGACAGCTTGGAGTAAAAGTGAGACTCCTACGTGTCAAAGTACTTGCGTGACGCTGCCCAGAAGCTCAAACATTTAGGGCAGGGCATCAGGGCACTTCGCCGCACGCGGAGCAAGTTTGTTCTCATCTCGCCTCTGAATGCCGAGTTTAACCAGCTAGGAAGCAAACTTCGGGAAAGGTACTCAGGGTGCCGCTGATTCAAAATTCTCTCACCAGACAGCCCAAATCGTGTACGCCTCTTTGTATTTTCCATGGGCAGGACAAAATGGTGTCAACCCGCACGCCTCCAGCTGGGGGTGGGTTTGGTTGGGGTGGGGTGGGGTGGGGTGGGGTAGGGGTGGGGGTTGGGCGACGTACACTTTCTCCATGGGAAACAGGCCCACGCCTTCAGTGTGAAAGGCCTCTACGCCTCTCTGCTTTCGCAGCCCAGGCGTAGCCTCAGCTCTGAAAAGCTTCCAGAGCAGGAAGGTCAGAAAACCTTTGAACCACCCAGCAGGTGCAGCACAGAACAAGGGCTTCTCTCTTGGCCTTGAGAACACCCACTGCCCAGCGCTCCTTTGTGTACACACGTGGTGGAGGAAGGGTGCTGCATTCGGCTCCGTGAGAACTTCTCCGGGCAACGTAGTGTGAAAGCAAGTAGATGAGCCCTACATCTCATGCCAGTCTCCTGTGCGAGTTGGACAAGGCGAACTCCCTGCTTGAATCCTGGGGTGGGTTAAGTACCCTCCGGGGAAGGATCGTTGCTTGGGACCCCGGGGCTGGTATCGAGGTGACTGTTCTGTGCATCCACTTCGCAGCTGTTCTCTCTCCGCGGGTTCTCTCCGCCTGCTGCAGCCAAAAGGGACAGCTCAGGGTAAAGATAAAAACCCAGGGTGTAAACGTTCTTGCCTAGCCCTCACCACAAGCACAAGCGTATATGCCTCTGGTCAAAGGCTTTCGCCACAAGCTGAACACGTTTGGTCTCATCTAAGCCTCTGAAGCCCGAGTTTACCCAGCTACGAATCAAACTTCAGGAAAGGTGCTCAGGGTGATGCGGACTGCCAAGCGTTTCACCAGGCAGCCCAGATCGAGTACAAACACTTGTGTTTTAAATGGGCAGAGGAAATGGTGTCAAGAGCGCGCCTCCATCTCCCGGGCAACGTACACGTTCTCTCCACGAGACGCAAGCCCTTCCTCCAGTGTGAAAGGCCTCTACACTCTACACCTCTTGCGCTCACAGCACGCAGGCCCCACCCGCTCTGAACATCTTCCAAAGGCACAGGGGTCACGCAACGTGTGAACCACCGAGCGCGGGTGCAGCACACACCTAGGTCTTCGCTGTCGGCCTGAGAACACCCACGGCACAGGGCTTCTTTGGTGCACACACGTGGTAGCGGTCGGTGATTCATTCTGCTCCGTGAAACCTTCTCGCGGACACAGAGCGTGAGCACACGTAGATTAGCCCTACACATCATCCCTCTTTCTTGAGTGAGTTGTACTGCTATAAGGCAAAACTCCCTGCTGGAATCTCGGTGTGGCTTAAGTATCCTCCGGGAAGCGATCGCTGCTAGAGACACTGTGCTGCTCTCTAAGATAATGGTCTGTGCCTCCACTGCGCTGCTGTTGTCTCCAAGACGCTTGCGAAGGCCTTTTTGAAGAGGTTGCTCACAGTGTCGTTTCTTTAGAGTAACCCACAGGCATACAAGGATGCCGGTTCTGTGAAGGAAAATGCTCCCTGCCTCAGCCACTTGGGCGCCATTTTGTACAGGAAAGGACACTCCACCTTGGAGGTTCTTCCTTCCGGATTGCCACTCGCACTGGCGATGTCTCCTGAATCTCGCGGGGTTACAGTGCCGTCACAAGGTCCGTATCTCAGGCCTAGAACGGCAGAGCGTCCGGCAGCTTTGAAAGAGGCCGTCGGCATTCTTCTGGCCTTCGGGGACGCTCCATGAGGAACAAGCTCCTCAGCAGCGTGCGTCTTTAGACCTTTCATGGCAGAACCTCTGTGGGCGACCTCATTCCTCCCCCCACGTGAGAGACACACACAACCTGCCATTGGGGGTGGAAGGCTTTAGAGTCCAGAAGCGAGGCTGGCGCTCCCACTCAGCATTCCTGCATGGAACTGAGCCCGGGTGCGTGAGACCGTGAGAGGGGGCATAGACAGGCGTACCAGCGAGCTGTTCACGGTGCACATTGACGCATCACCCTTCAAGCTCACGTTCATTTCATGGAGAGAACACGAGGCCTTGATGCGCTTTCCTGTGGTACGTAAACTTTGGTCGCGTCCCCTGGTGGGCACATCGGCTCAGGACTGCCCTGTCCCAAAGGCTCCAGGTGTGGAGCCCGACTGTTGGAGCTCAGCCTCACGTGGCTCTTTCATGGACGAGACCGGCTCGCAATGGGACCGTTCACGAGCTGGGGACCGTGCTGGCTGTTAGGAGTCGGCACACCAAGAGCCCTCCGAGGGAGAGGAGCTGCTGACGTTTGCCAGCACAGTCTCCAATTCCGAACTGCAACCATTCCCTGTAAGAGGCTCCCGAAAGCTTCGACGCAGTTTCTCAGTTAGCTATAAATGGAGGCCAGTCACTTGGCAGACTCCCCCAACGCCCGGCCTCCCAGGCTGCGATACAGACACGCCGACTGCTTCAGCCAACAGGGACAGCTTGGAGTAAAAGTGAGACTCCTACGTGTCAAAGTACTTGCGTGACGCTGGCCAGAAGCTCAAACATTTAGGGCAGGGCATCAGAGCACTTCGCCGCATGCGGAGCAAGTTTTTTCTCATCTCGCCTCTGAATGCCGAGTTTAACCAGCTAGGAAGCAAACTTCGGGAAAGGTACTCAGGGTGCCGCCGATTCAAAATTCTCTCACCAGACAGCCCAAATCGTGTACGCCTCTTTGTATTTTCCATGGGCAGGACAAAATGGTGTCAACCCGCACGCCTCCAGCTAGGGGTGGGTTGGGGTGGGGTGGGGTGGGGTGGGGGTGGGGGTTGGGCGACGTACACTTTCTCCATGGGAAACAGGCCCACGCCTTCAGTGTGAAAGGGCTCTATGCCTCACTGCTTTCGCAGCCCAGGTGTAGCCTCAGCTCTGAAAAGCTTCCAGAGCAGGAAGGTGAGAAAACCTTTGAACCACCCAGCAGGTGCAGCACAGAACAAGGGCTTCTCTCTTGGCCTTGAGAACACCCACTGCCCAGCGCTCCTTTGTGTACACACGTGGTGGAGGAAGGGTGCTGCATTCGGCTCCGTGAGAACTTCTCCGGGCCACGTAGTGTGAACGCAAGTAGATGAGCCCTACATCTCATGCCAGTCTCCTGTGCGAGTTGGACAAGGCGAACTCCCTGCTTGAATCCCGGGGTGGGTTAAGTACCCTCCGGGGAAGGATCGTTGCTTGGGACCCCGGGGCTGGTATCGAGGTGGCTCTTCTGTGCATCCACTTCGCAGCTGTTCTCTCTCCGCGGGTTCTCTCCGCCTGCTGCAGCCAAAAGGGACAGCTTAGGGTAAAGATAAAAACCCAGGGTGTAAACGTTCTTTCCTAGCCCTCAGCACAAGCACAAGCGTATAGGCCTCTGGTCAAAGGCTTTCGCCACAAGCTGAACACGTTTGGTCTCATCTAAGCCTCTGAAGCCTGAGTTTACCCAGCTACGAATCAAACTTCAGGAAAGGTGCTCAGGGTGATGCGGACTGCCAAGCGTTTCACCAGGCAGCCCAGATCGAGTACAAACACTTGTGTTTGAAACGGGCAGAGGAAATGGTGTCAAGAGCGCGCCTCCATCTCCCGGGCGACGTACACGTTCTCTCCACGAGACGCAAGCCCTTCCCCCAGTGTGAAAGGCCTTTACACTCTACACCTCTTGCGCTCGCAGCACGCAGGCCCCACCCGCTCTGAACATCTTCCAAAGGCACAGGGGCCACGCGACGTGTGAACCACCGAGCGCGGGTGCAGCACACACCTAGGTCTTCGCTGTCGGCCTGAGAACACCCACGGCACAGGGCTTCTTTGGTGCACACACGTGGTAGCGGCCGGTGATGCATTCTGCTCCGTGAAACCTTCTCGGGGACACAGAGCGTGAGCGCACGTAGATTAGCCCTACACATCATCCCTCTTTCTTGAGTGAGTTGTACTGCTATAAGGCAAAACTCCCTGCTGGAATCTCGGTGTGTCTTAAGTATCCTCCGGGAAGCGATCGCTGCTAGAGACACTGTGCTGCTCTCTCGGATAATGGTCTGTGCCTCCACTGTGCTGCTGTTGTCTCCAAGTCACTTGCGAAGGCCTTTTCGAAGAGGTTGCTCACAGTGTCGTTTCTTTAGAGTAACCCACAGGCATACGAGGATGCCGGTTCTGTGAAGGAAAATGCTCCCTGCCTCAGCCACTTGGGCGCTGTTTTGTACAGGAAAGGACACTCCGCCTTGAAGGTTCTTCCTTCCGGATTGCCACTCACACTGGCGATGTCTTCTGAATCTCACGGGGTTACAGTGCCGTCACAAGGTCCGTATCTCAGGCCTAGAACGGCAGAGCATCCGGCAGCTTTGAAAGAGACCGTCGGCATTCTTCTGGCCTTCGGGGACGCTCCATGAGGAACAAGCTCCTCAGCAGCGTGCGTCTTTAGATCTTTCATGGCAGAACCGCTGTGGGCGACCTCATTCCTCCCCCCACGTGAGAGACACACACAACCTGCCATTAGGGGGTGGAAGGCTTTCGAGTCCAGAAGCGAGGCTGGCGCTCCCACTCAGCATTCCTGCACGGAACTGAGCCCGGTTGCGTGAGACCGTGAGAGGGGCAAAGACAGGCGTACCAGCGAGCTGTTCACGGTGCACGCTAACGCATCACCCTTCAAGCTCACGTTCATTTCATGGAGAGAACACGAGGCCTTGATGCGCTTTCCTGTGGTACGTAAACTTTGGTCGCGTCCCCTGGTGGGCACATCGGCTCAGGACTGCCCTGTCCCAAAGGCTCCAGGTGTGGAGCCCGACTCTTGGAGCTCAGCCTCACGTGGCTCTTTCACGGACTAGACCGGCTCGCAATGGGACCGTTCACGAGCTGGGGACCGTGCTGGCTGTTAGGAGTCGGCACACCAAGAGCCCTCCGAGGGAGAGGAGCTGCTGACGTTTGCCAGCACAGTCTCCAATTCCGAACTGCAACCATTCCCTGTAAGAGGCTCCCGAAAGCTTCGACGCAGTTTCTCAGTTAGCTATAAATGGAGGCCAGTCACTTGGCAAACTCCCCCAACGCCCGGCCTCCCAGGCTGCGATACAGACACGCCGACTGCTTCAGCCAACAGGGACAGCTTGGAGTAAAACTGAGACTCCTACGTGTCAAAGTCCTTGCGTGACGCTGGCCAGAAGCTCAAACATTTAGGGCAGGGCATCAGGGCACTTCGCCGCACGTGGAGCAAGTTTGTTCTCATCTCGCCTCTGAATGCCGAGTTTAACCAGCTAGCAAGCAAACTTCGGGAAAGGTACTCAGGGTGCCGCCGATTCAAAATTCTCTCACCAGACAGCCCAAATCGTGTACGCCTCTTTGTATTTTCCATGGGCAAGACAAAATGGTGTCAACCCGCACGCCTCCAGCTGGGGGTGGGTTGGGGTGGGGTGGGGTGGGGTGGGGGTGGGGGTTGGGCGACGTACACTTTCTCCATGGGAAACAGGCCCACGCCTTAAGTGTGAAAGGCCTCTACGCCCCTCTTCTTTTGCCGCCCAGGCGTAGCCTCAGCTCTGAAAAGCTTCCAGAGCAGGAAGGTCAGAAAACCTTTGAACCACCCAGCAGGTGCAGCACAGAACAAGGGCTTCTCTCTTGGCCTTGAGAACACCCACTGCCCAGCGCTCCTTTGTGTACACACGTGGTGGAGGAAGGGTGCTGCATTCAGCTCCGTGAGAACTTCTCCGGGCCACGTAGTGTGAACGCAAGTAGATGAGCCATAAATCTCATGCCAGTCTACTGTGCAAGTTGGACAAGGCGAACTCCCTGCTTGAATCCCAGGGTGGGTTAAGTACCCTCCGGGGAAGGATCGTTGCTTGGGACCCCGGGGCTGGTATCGAGTTGACTGTTCTGTGCATCCACTTCGCAGCTGTTCTCTCTCCGCGGGTTCTCTCCGCCTGCTGCAGCCAAAAGGGACAGCTTAGGGTAAAGATAAAAACCCAGGGTGTAAACGTTCTTGCCTAGCCCTCGCCCCAAGCACAAGCGTATATGCCTCTGGTCAAAGGCTTTCGCCACAAGCTGAACACGTTTGGTCTCATCTAAGCCTCTGAAGCCCGAGTTAACCCAGCTACGAATCAAACTTCAGGAAAGGTGCTCAGGGTGATGCGGACGGCCAAGCGTTTCACCAGGCAGCCCAGATCGGGTACAAACACTTGTGTTTGAAACGGGCAGAGGAAATGGTGTCAAGAGCGCGCCTCCATCTCCCGGGCGATGTACACGTTCTCTCCATGAGACGCAAGCCCTTCCTCCAGTGTGAAAGGCCTCTACACTCTACACCTCTTGCGCTCGCAGCACGCAGGTGCCTCCCGCTCTGAACATCTTCCAAAGGCACAGAGGTCACGCAACGTGTGAACCACTGAGCGCGGGTGCAGCACACACCTAGGTCTTCGCTGTCGGCCTGTGAACACCCACGGCACAGGGCTCCTTTGGTGCACACACGTGGTAGCGGTCGGTGATGCATTCTGCTCCATGAAACCTTCTCGGGGACACAGAGCCTGAGTGCACGTAGATTAGCCCTACACCTCATCCCTCTTTCTTGAGTGAGTTGTACTGCTATAAGGCAAAACTCCCTGCTGGAATCTCGGTGTGGCTTAAGTATCCTCCGGGAAGTGATCGCTGCTAGAGACACTGTGCTGCTCTCTAGGATAATGGTCTGTGCCTCCACTGCGCTGCTGTTGTCTCCAAGTCACTTGCGAAGGCCTTTTCGAAGAGGTTGCTCACAGTGTCGTTTCTTTAGAGTAACCCACAGGCATACGAGGATGCCGTTTCTGTGAAGGAAAATGCTCCCTGCCTCAGCCACTTGGGCGCCGTTTTGTACAGGAAAGGACACTCTGCCTTGAAGGTTGTTCCTTCTGGATTGCCACTCACACTGGCGATGTCTCCTGAATCTCGCGGGGTTACAGTGCCGTCACAAGGTCCGAATCTCAGGCCTAGAACGGCAGAGCGTCCGGCAGGTTTGAAAGAGTCCGTCGGCATTCTTCTGGCCTTCGGGGATGCTCCATGAGGAACAAGCTCCTCTGCAGCGTGCATCTTTAGATCTTTCATGGCAGAACCTCTGTGGGCGACCTCATTCCTCCCCCCACGTGAGAGACACACACAACCTGCCATTAGGGGGTGGAAGGCTTTAGAGTCCAGAAGCGAGGCTGGCGCTCCCACTCAGCATTCCTGCACGGAACTGAGCCCGGGTGCGTTAGACCATGAGAGGGGGCAAAGACAGGCGTACCAGCGAGCTGTTCACGGTGCACGCTGACGCATCACCCTTCAAGCTCACGTTCACTTCATGGAGAGAACACGAGGCCTTGATGCGCTTTCCTGTGGTACGTAAACTTTGGTCGCGTCCCCTGGTGGGCACATCGGCTCAGGACTGCCCTGTCCCAAAGGCTCCAGGTGTGGAGCCCGACTCTTGGAGCTCAGCCTCACGTGGCTCTTTCATGGACGAGACCGGCTCGCAATGGGACCGTTCACGATCTGGGGACCGTGCTGGCTGTTAGGAGTCGGCACACCAAGAGCCCTCCGAGGGAGAGGAGCTGCTGACGTTTGCCAGCACAGTCTCCAATTCCCAACTGCAACCATTCCCTGTAAGAGGCTCCCGAAAGCTTCGACGCAGTTTCTCAGTTAGCTATAAATGGAGGCCAGTCACTTGGCAGACTCCCCCAACGCCCGGCCTCCCAGGCTGCGATACAGACACGCCGACTGCTTCAGCCAACAGGGACAGCTTGGAGTAAAAGTGAGACACCTACGTGTCAAAGTACTTGCGTGACGCTGGCCAGAAGCTCAAACATTTAGGGCAGGGCATCAGGGCACTTCGCCGCACGCTGAGCAAGTTTGTTCTCATCTCGCCTCTGAATGCCGAGTTTAACCAGCTAGGAAGCAAACTTCGGGAATGGTACTCAGGGTGTCGCCGATTCAAAATTCTCTCACCAGACAGCCCAAATCGTGTACGCCTCTTTGTATTTTCCATGGGCAGAACAAAATGGTGTCAACCCGCACGCCACCAGCTGGGGGTGGGTTGGGTTGGGGTGGGGTGGGGTGGGATGGGGGTGGGGGTTGGGCGACGTACACTTTCTCCATGGGAAACAGGCCCACGCCTTCAGTGTGAAAGGCCTCTACGCCTCTCTGCTTTCGCAGCCCAGGCGTAGCCTCAGCTCTGAAAAGCTTCCACAGCAGGAAGGTCAGAAAACCTTTGAACCACCCAGCAGGTGCAGCACAGAACAAGGGCTTCTCTCTTGGCCTTGAGAACACCCACTGCCCAGCGCTCCTTTGTGTACACACGTGGTGGAGTAAGGGTGCTGCATTCGGCTCCGTGAGAACTTCTCCGGGCCACGTAGTGTGAACGCAAGTAGATGAGCCCTACATCTCATGCCAGTCTCCTGTGCGAGTTGGACAAGGCGAACTCCCTGCTTGAATCCCGGGGTGGGTTAAGTACCCTCCGGGGAAGGATCGTTGCTTGGGACCCCGGGGCTGGTATCGAGGTGACTGTTCTGTGCATCCACTTCGCAGCTGTTCTCTCTCCGCGGGTTCTCTCCGCCTGCTGCAGCCAAAAGGGACAGCTTAGGGTAAAGATAAAAACCCAGGGTGTAAAGGTTCTTGCCTAGCCCTCGCCCCAAGCACAAGCGTATATGCCTCTGGTCAAAGGCTTTCGCCACAAGCTGAACACGTTTGGTCTCATCTAAGCCTCTGAAGCCCGAGTTTACCCAGCTACGAATCAAACTTCAGGAAAGGTGCTCAGGGTGATGCGGACGGCCAAGCGTTTCACCAGGCAGCCCAGATCGAGTACAAACACTTGTGTTTTAAATGGGCAGAGGAAATGGTGTGAAGAACGCGCCTCCATCTCCCGGGCAACGTACACATTCTCTCCATGAGACGCAAGCCCTTCCTCCAGTGTGAAAGGCCTCTATACTCTACACCTCTTGGGCTCGCAGCACGCAGGTGCCACCCGCTCTGAACATCTTCCAAAGGCACAGGGGTCACGCAACGTGTGAACCACCGAGCGCGGGTGCAGCACACACCTAGGTCTTCGCTGTCGGCCTGAGAACACCCACGGCACAGGGCTTCTTTGGTGCACACACGTGGTAGCGGTCGGTGATGCATTCGGCTCCGTGAAACCTTCTCGGGGACACAGAGCGTGAGCGCACGTAGATTAGCCCTACACCTCATCCCTCTTTCTTGAGTGAGTTATACTGCTATAAGGCAAAACTCCCTGCTGGAATCTCGGTGTGGCTTAAGTATCTCCCGGGAAGCGATCGTTGCTAGAGACACTGTGCTGCTCTCTAGGATAATGGTCTGTGCCTCCACTGCGCTGCTGTTGTCTCCAAGTCGCTTGCGAAGGCCTTTTCGAAGAGGTTGCTCACAGTGTCGTTTCTTTAGAGTAACCCACAGGCATACGAGGATGCCGGTTCTGTGAAGGAAAATGCTCCCTGCCTCAGCCACTTGGGCGCCGTTTTGTACAGGAAAGGACACTCCGCCTTGAAGGTTCTTCCTTCCGGATTGCCACTCGCACTGGCGATGTCTCCTGAATCTCGCGGGGTTACAGTGCCGTCACAAGGTCCGTATCTCAGGCCTAGAACGGCAGAGCGTCCGGCAGCTTTGAAAGAGACCTTCGGCATTCTTCTGGCCTTCGGGGACGCTCCATGAGGAACAAGCTCCTCAGCAGCGTGCGTCTTTAGATCTTTCATGGCAGAACCTCTGTGGGCGACCTCATTCCTCCCCCTACGTGAGAGACACACACAACCTGCCATTAGGGGGTGGAAGGCTTTCGAGTCCAGAAGCGAGGCTGGCGCTCCCATTCAGCATTCCTGCACGGAACTGAGCCCGGGTGCGTGAGACCGTGAGAGGGGGCAAAGACAGGCGTACCAGCGAGCTGTTCACGGTGCACGCTGACGCATCACCCTTCAGGCTCACGTTCATTTCATGGAGAGAACACGAGGCCTTGATGCGCTTTCCTGTGGTACGTAAACTTTGGTCGTGTCCCCTGGTGGGCACATCGGCTCAGGACTGCCCTGTCCCAAAGGCTCCAGGTGTGGAGCCCGACTGTTGGAGCTCAGCCTCACGTGGCTCTTTCATGGACGAGACCGGCTCGCAATGGGACCGTTCACGAGCTGGGGACCGTGCTGGCTGTTAGGAGTCGGCACACCAAGAGCCCTCCGAGGGAGAGGAGCTGCTGACGTTTGCCAGCACAGTCTCCAATTCCCAACTGCAACCATTCCCTGTAAGAGGCTCCCGAAAGCTTCGACGCAGTTTCTCAGTTAGCTATAAATGGAGGCCAGTCACTTGGCAGACTCTCCCAACGCCCGGTCTCCCAGGCTGCGATACAGACACGCCGACTGCTTCAGCCAACAGGGACAGCTTGGAGTAAAACTGAGACTCCTACGTGTCAAAGTCCTTGCGTGACGCTGGCCAGAAGCTCAAACATTTAGGGCAGGGCATCAGGGCACTTCGCCGCACGTGGAGCAAGTTTGTTCTCATCTCGCCTCTGAATGCCGAGTTTAACCAGCTAGCAAGCAAACTTCGGGAAAGGTACTCAGGGTGCCGCCGATTCAAAATTCTCTCACCAGACAGCCCAAATCATGTACGCCTCTTTGTATTTTCCATGGGCAGGACAAAATGGTGTCAACCCGCACGCCTCCAGCTGGGGGTGGGTTGGGGTGGGGTGGGGTGGGGGTGGGGGTTGGGCGACGTACACTTTCTCCATGGGAAACAGGCCCACGCCTTCAGTGTGAAAGGCCTCTACGCCTCTTTGCTTTTGCCGCCCAGGCATAGCCTCAGCTCTGAAAAGCTTCCAGAGCAGGAAGGTCAGAAAACCTTTGAACCACCCAGCAAGTGCAGCACAGAACAAGGGCTTCTCTCTTGGCCTTGAGAACACCCACTGCCCAGCGCTCCTTTGTGTACACACGTGGTGGAGGAAGGGTGCTGGATTCGGCTCCGTGAGAACTTCTCCGGGCCACGTAGTGTGAACGCAAGTAGATGAGCCCTACATCTCATGCCAGTCTACTGTGCGAGTTGGACAAGGCGAACTCCCTGCTTGAATCCCGGGGTGGGTTAAGTACCCTCCGGGGAAGGATCGTTGCTTGGGACCTCGGGGCTGGTATCGAGGTGACTGTTCTGTGCATCCACTTCGCAGCTGTTCTCTCTCCGCGGGTTCTCTCCGCCTACTGCAGCCAAAAGGGACAGCTTAGGGTAAAGATAAAAACCCAGGGTGTAAACATTCTTGCCTAGCCCTCGCCCCAAGCACAAGCATATATCCCTCTGGTCAAAGGCTTTCGCCACAAGCTGAACACGTTTGGTCTCATCTAAGCCTCTGAAGCCCGAGTTTACCCAGCTACGAATCGAACTTCAGGAAAGGTGCTCAGGGTGATGCGGACTGCCAAGCATTTCACAAGGCAGCCCAGATCGAGTACAAACACTTGTGTTTTAAACGGGCAGAGGAAATGGTGTCAAGAGCGTGCCTCCATCTCCCGGGCGACGTACACGTTCTCTCCATGAGACGCAAGCCCTTCCTCCAGTGTGAAAGGCCTCTACACTCTACACCTCTTGCGCTCGCAGCACGCAGGTGCCACCCACTCTGAACATCTTCCAAAGGCACAGGGGTCACACAACGTGTGAACCACCGAGCGCAGGTGCAGCACACACCTAGGTCTTCGCTGTCGGCCTGAGAACACCCACGGCACAGGGCTTCTTTGGTGCACACACGTGGTAGCGGTTGGTGATGCATTCGGCTCCGTGAAACCTTCTCGGGGACACAGAGCGTGAGCGCACGTAGATTAGCCCTACACCTCATCCCTCTTTCTTGAGTGAGTTGTACTGCTATAAGGCAAAACTCCCTGCTGGAATCTCGGTGTGGCTTAAGTATCCTCCGGGAAGCGATCGCTGCTAGAGACACTGTGCTGCTCTCTAGGATAATGGTCTGTGCCTCCACTGCGCTGCTGTTGTCTCCAAGTCGCTTGCGAAGGCCTTTTCGAAGAGGTTGCTCACAGTGTCGTTTCTTTAGAGTAACCCACAGGCATACGAGGATGCCGGTTCTGTGAAGGAAAATGCTCCCTGCCTCAGCCACTTGGGTGCCGTTTTGTACAGGAAAGGACACTCCGCCTTGAAGGTTCTTCCTTCCGGATTGCCACTCGCACTGGCGATGTCTCCTGAATCTCGCGGGGTTACAGTGCCGTCACAAGGTCCGTATCTCAGGCCTAGAACGGCAGAGCGTCCGGCAGGTTTGAAAGAGACCTTCGGCATTCTTCTGGCCTTCGGGGACGCTCCATGAGGAACAAGCTCCTCAGCAGCGTGCGTCTTTAGATCTTTCATGGCAGAACCTCTGTGGGCGACCTCATTCCTCCCCCTACGTGAGAGACACACACAACCTGCCATTAGGGGGTGGAAGGCTTTAGAGTCCAGAAGCGAGGCTGGCGCTCCCATTCAGCATTCCTGCACGGAACTGAGCCCGGGTGCGTGAGACCGTGAGAGGGGGCAAAGACAGGCGTACCAGCGAGCTGTTCACGGTGCACGCTGACGCATCACCCTTCAAGCTCACGTTCATTTCATGGAGAGAACACGAGGCCTTGATGCGCTTTCCTGTGGTACGTAAACTTTGGTCGCGTCCACTGGTGGGCACATCGGCTCAGGACTGCCCTGTCCCAAAGGCTCCAGGTGTGGAGCCCGACTGTTGGAGCTCAGCCTCACATGGCTCTTTCATAGAGGAGACCGGCTCGGAATGGGACCGTTCACGAGCTGGGGACCGTGCTGGCTGTTAGGAGTCGGCACACCAAGAGCCCTCCGAGGGAGAGGAGCTGCTGACGTTTGCCAGCACAGTCTCCAATTCCCAACTGCAACCATTCCCTGTAAGAGGCTCCCGAAAGCTTCGACGCAGTTTCTCAGTTAGCTATAAATGGAGGCCAGTCACTTGGCAGACTCCCCCAACGCCCGGCCTCCCAGGCTGCGATACAGACACGCCGACTGCTTCAGCCAACAGGGACAGCTTGGAGTAAAAGTGAGACTCCTACGTGTCAAAGTACTTGCATGACGCTGGCCAGAAGCTCAAACATTTAGGGCAGGGCATCAGGGCACTTCGCCGCACGCGGAGCAACTTTGTTCTCATCTCACCTCTGAATGCCGAGTTTAACCAGCTAGGAAGCAAACTTCGGGATAGGTACTCAGGGTGCCGCCGATTCAAAATTCTCTCATCAGACAGCCCAAATCGTGTACGCCTCTTTGTATTTTCCATGGGCAGGACAAAATGGTGTCAACCTGCACGCCTCCAGCTGGGGGTGGGTTGGGGTGGGGTGGGGTGGGGTGGGTTGGGGGTGGGGGTTGGGCGACGTACACTTTCTACATGGGAAACAGGCCCACGCCTTCAGTGTGAAAGGCCTCTACGCCTCTTTGCTTTTGCCGCCCAGGCGTAGCCTCAGCTCTGAAAAGCTTCCAGAGCAGGAAGGTCAGAAAACCTTTGAACCACCCAGCAAGTGCAGCACAGAACAAGGGCTTCTCTCTTGGCCTTGAGAACACCCACTGCCCAGCGCTCCTTTGTGTACACACGTGGTGGAGGAAGGGTGCTGGATTCGGCTCCGTGAGAACTTCTCCGGGCCACGTAGTGTGAACGCAAGTAGATGAGCCCTACATCTCATGCCAGTCTACTGTGCGAGTTGGACAAGGCGAACTCCCTGCTTGAATCCCGGGGTGGGTTAAGTACCCTGCAGGGAAGGATCGTTGCTTGGGACCCCGGGGCTTGTATCGAGGTGACTGTTCTGTGCATCCACTTCGCAGCTGTTCTCTCTCCGCGGGTTCTCTCCGCCTGCTGCAGCCAAAAGGGACAGCTTAGGGTAAAGATAAAAACCCAGGGTGTAAACATTCTTGCTTAGCCCTCGCCCCAAGCACAAGCGTATATGCCTCTGGTCAAAGGCTTTCGCCACAAGCTGAACACGTTTGGTCTCATCTAAGCCTCTGAAGCCCGAGTTTACCCAGCTACGAATCAAACTTCCAGAAAGGTGCTCAGGGTGATGCGGACTGCCAAGCATTTCACAAGGCAGCCCAGATCGAGTACAAACACTTGTGTTTTAAACGGGCAGAGGAAATGGTGTCAAGAGCGCGCCTCCATCTCCCGGGCGACGTACACGTTCTCTCCATGAGACGCAAGCCCTTCCTCCAGTGTGAAAGGCCTCTACACTCTACACCTCTTGCGCTCGCAGCACGCAGTTGCCACCCGCTCTGAACATCTTCCAAAGACACAGGGGTCACGCAACGTGTGAACCACCGAGCGCGGGTGCAGCACACACCTAGGTCTTCGCTGTCGGCCTGAGAACACCCACGGCACAGGGCTTCTTTGGTGCACACACGTGGTAGCGGTCGGTGATGCATTCTGCTCCGTGAAACCTTCTCGGGGACACAGAGCCTGAGCGCACGTAGATTAGCCCTACACCTCATCCCTCTTTCTTGAGTGAGTTGTACTTCTATAAGGCAAAACTCCCTGCTGGAATCTCGGTGTGGCTTAAGTATCCCCCGGGAAGCGATCGCTGCTAGAGACACTGTGCTGCTCTCTAGGATAATGGTCTGTGCCTCCACTGCGCTGCTGTTGTCTCCAAGTCGCTTGCGAAGACCTTTTCGAAGAGGTTGCTCACAGTGTCGTTTCTTTAGAGTAACCCACAGGCATACGAGGATGCCGGTTCTGTGAAGGAAAATGCTCCCTGCCTCAGCCACTTGGGCGCCGTTTTGTACAGGAAAGGACACTCCGCCTTGAAGGTTCTTCCATCCGGATTGCCACTCGCACTGGCGATGTCTCCTGAATCTCGCGGGGTTACAGTGCCGTCACAAGGTCCGTATCTCAGGCCTAGAACGGCAGAGCGTCCGGCAGCTTTGAAAGAGACCGTCGGCATTCTTCTGGCCTTCGGGGACGCTCCATGAGGAACAAACTCCTCAGCAGCGTGCGTCTTTAGATCTTTCATGGCAGAACCTCTGTGGGCGACCTCATTCCTCCCCCCACGTGAGAGACACACACAACCTGCCATTAGGGGGTGGAAGGCTTTAGAGTTCAGAAGCGAGGCTGGCGCTCCCACTCAGCATTCCTGCACGGAACTGAGCCCGGGTGCGAGAGACCGTGAGAGGGGGTAAAGAAAGGCGTACCAGCGAGCTGTTCACGGTGCACGCTGACGCATCACCCTTCAAGCTCACGTTCATTTCATGGAGAGAACACGAGGCCTTGATGCGCTTTCCTGTGGTACGTAAACTTTGGTCGCGTCCCCTGGTGGGCACATCGGCTCAGGACTGCCCTGTCCCAAAGGCTCCAGGTGTGGAGCCCGACTGTTGGAGCTCAGCCTCACGTGGCTCTTTCACGGACGAGACCGGCTCGCAATGGGACCGTTCACGAGCTGGGGACCATGCTGCCTGTTAGGAGTCGGCACACCAAGAGCCCTCCGAGGGAGAGGAGCTGCTGACGTTTGCCAGCACAGTCTCCACTTCCCAACTGCAACCATTCCCTGTAAGAGGCTCCCGAAAGCTTCGACGCAGTTTCTCAGTTAGCTATAAATGGAGGCCAGTCACTTGGCAGACTCCCCCAACGCCCGGCCTCCCAGGCTGCGATACAGACACGCCGACTGCTTCAGCCAACAGGGACAGCTTGGAGTAAAAGTGAGACTCCTACGTGTCAAAGTACTTGCGTGACGCTGGCCAGAAGCTCAAACATTTAGGGCAGGGCATCAGGGCACTTCGCCGCACGCGGAGCAAGTTTGTTCTCATCTCGCCTCTGAATGCCGAGTTTAACCAGCTAGGAAGCAAACTTCGGGAATGGTACTCAGGGTGCCGCCGATTCAAAATTCTCTCACCAGACAGCCCAAATCGTGTACGCCTCTTTGTATTTTCCATGGGCAGGACAAAATGGTGTCAACCCGCACGCCTCCAGATGGGGGTGGGTTGGGGTGGGGTGGGGTGGGGTGGGGTTGGGTGGGGTGGGGTTGGGGGTTGGGCGACGTACACTTTCTCCATGGGAAACAGGCCCACGCCTTCACTGTGAAAGGACTCTACGCCTCTCTGCTTTCGCAGCCCAGGCGTAGCCTCAGCCCTGAAAAGCTTCCAGAGCAGGAAGGTCAGAAAACCTAAAACCTTTGAACCACCAAGCAGGTGCAGCACAGAACAAGGGCTTCTCTCTTGGCCTTGAGAACACCCACTGCCCAGCGCTCCTTTGTGTACACACGTGGTGGAGGAAGGGTTCTGCATTCGGCTCCGTGAGAACTTATCCGGGCCAAGTAGTGTGAACGCAAGTAGATGAGCCCTACATCACATGCCAGTCTACTGTGCGAGTTGGACAAGGCGAACTCCCTGCTTGAATCCCGGGGTGGGTTAAGTACCCTGCGGGGAAGGATCGTTGCTTGGGACCCCGGGGCTGGTATCGAGGTGACTGTTCTGTGCATCCACTTCGCAGCTGTTCTCTCTCCGCGGGTTCTCTCCGCCTGCTGCAGCCAAAAGGGACAGCTTAGGGTAAAGATAAAAACCCAGGGTGTAAACGTTCTTGCCTAGCCCTCGCCCCAAGCACAAGCGTATATGCCTCTGGTCAAAGGCTTTCGCCACAAGCTGAACACGTTTGGTCTCATCTAAGCCTCTGAAGCCCGAGTTTACCCAGCTACGAATCAAACTTCAGGAAAGGTGCTCAGGGTGATGCGGACTGCCAAGCGTTTCACCAGGCAGCCCAGATCGAGTACAAACACTTGTGTTTTAAACGGGCAGAGGAAATGGTGTCAAGAGCGCGCTTCCATCTCCCGGGCGACGTACACATTCTCTCCATGAGACGCAAGCCCTTCCTCCCGTGTGAAAGGCCTCTACACTCTACACCTCTTGCGCTCGCAGCACGCAGGTGCCACCCGCTCTTAACATCTTCCAAAGGCACAGGGGTCACGCAACGTGTGAACCACTGAGCGCAGGTGCAGCACACACCTAGGTCTTCGCTGTCAGCCTGAGAACACCCACGGCACAGGGCTTCTTTGGTGCACACACGTGGTAGCGGTCGGTGATGCATTCTGCTCCATGAAACCTTCTCGGGGACACAGAGCGTGAGCGCACGTAGATTAGCCCTACACCTCATCCCTCTTTCTTGAGTGAGTTGTACTGCTATAAGGCAAAACTCCCTGCTGGAATCTCGGTGTGGCTTAAGTATCCTCCGGGAAGCGATCGCTGCTAGAGACACTGTGCTGCTCTCTAGGATAATGGTCTGTGCCTCCACTGCGCTGCTCTTGTCTCCAAGTCGCTTGTGAAGGCCTTTTCGAAGAGGTTGCTCACAGTGTCGTTTCTTTAGAGTAACCCACAGGCATACGAGGATGCCGGTTCTGTGAAGGAAAATGCTCCCTGCCTCAGCCACTTGGGCGCCGTTTTGTACAGGAAAGGACACTCCGCCTTGCAGGTTCTTCCTTCCGGATTGCCACTCGCACTGGCGATGTCTCCTGAATCTCGCGGGGTTACAGTGCCGTCACAAGGTCCGTATCTCAGGCCTAGAACGGCAGAGCATCCGGCAGCTTTGAAAGAGACCTTCTTCATTCTTCTGGCCTTCGGAGACGCTCCATGAGGAACAAGCTCCTCAGCATCGTGCGTCTTTAGATCTTTCATGGCAGAACCTCTGTGGGCGACCTCATTCCTCCCCCCACGTGAGAGACACACACAACCTGCCATTAGGGGGTGGAAGGCTTTAGAGTCCAGGAGCGAGGCTGGCGCTCCCACTCAGCATTCCTGCACGGAACTGAGCCCGGGTGCGTGAGACCGTGAGAGGGGGCAAAAACAGGCGTTCCAGCGAGCTGCTCACGGTGCACGCTGACGCATCACCCTTCAAGCTCACGTTCATTTCATGGAGAGAACACGAGGCCTTGATGCGCTTTCCTGTGGTACGTAAACTTTTGTCGCGTCCCCTGGTGGGCACATCGGCTCAGGACTGCCCTGTCCCAAAGGCTCCAGGTGTGGAGCCCGACTGTTGGAGCTCAGCCTCACGTGGCTCTTTCACGGACGAGACCGGCTCGCAATGGGACCGTTCACGAGCTGGGGACCGTGCTGGCTGTTAGGAGTCGGCACACCAAGAGCCCTCCGAGGGAGGGGAGCTGCTGACGTTTGCCAGCACAGTCTCCAATTCCGAACTGCAAACATTCCCTGTAAGAGGCTCCCGAAAATTTCGACGCAGTTTCTCAGTTAGCTATAAATGGAGGCCAGTCACTTGGCAGACTCCCCCAACGCCCGGCCTCCCAGGCTGCGATACAGACACGCCGACTGCTTCAGCCAACAGGGACAGCTTGGAGTAAAAGTGAGACTCCTACGTGTCAAAGTTCTTGCGTGACGCTGGCCAGAAGCTCAAACATTTAGGGCAGGGCATCAGGGCACTTCTCCGCACGCGGAGCAAGTTTGTTCTCATCTCGCCTCTGAATGCCGAGTTTAACCAGCTAGGAAGCAAACTTCGGGAAAGGTACTCAGGGTGCCGCCGATTCAAAATTCTTTCACCAGACAGCCCAAATCATGTACGCCTCTTTGTATTTTCCATGGGCAGGACGAAATGGTGTCAACCCGCACGCCTCCAGCTGGGGGTGGGTTGGCGTGGGGTGGGGTGGGGTGAGGTGGGGTGGGGTTGGGGGTTGGGCGACGTACACTTTCTCCATGGGAAACAGGCCCACGCCTTCAGTGTGAAAGGCCTCTACGCCTCTCTGCTTTCGCAGCCCAGGCGTAGCCTCAGCTCTGAAAAGCTTCCAGAGCAGGAAGGTCAGAAAACCTTTGAACCACCCAGCAGGTGCAGCACAGAACAAGGGCTTCTCTCTTGGCCTTGAGAACACCCACTGCCCAGCGTTCCTTTGTGTACACACGTGGTGGAGGAAGGGTGCTGGATTCGGCTCTGTGAGAACTTCTCTGGGCCACGTAGTGTGAGAGCAGGTAGATGAGCCCTACATCTCATGCCAGTCTCCTGTGCGAGTTGGACAAGGCGAACTCCCTGCTTGAATCCCGGGGTGGGTTAAGTACCCTCCGGGGAAGGATCGTTGCTTGGGACCCCGGGGCTGGTATCGAGGTGACTGTTCTGTGCATCCACTTCGCAGCTGTTCTCTCTCCGCGGGTTCTCTCCGCCTGCTGCAGCCAAAAGGGACAGCTTAGGGTAAAGATAAAAACCCAGGGTGTAAACGTTCTTGCCTAGCCCTCGCCCCAAGCACAAGCGTATATGCCTCTGGTCAAAGGCTTTCGCCACAAGCTGAACACGTTTGGTCTCATCTAAGCCTCTGAAGCCCGAGTTTACCCAGCTACGAATCAAACTTCAGGAAAGGTGCCCAGGGTGATGCGGACTGCCAAGCGTTTCACCAGGCAGCCCAGATCGAGTACAAACACTTGTGTTTTAAACGGGCAGAGGAAGTGGTGTCAAGAGCGCGCCTCCATCTCCCGGGCGACGTACACGTTCTCTCCATGAGACGCAAGCCATTCCTCCAGTGTGAAAGACCTCTACACTCTACACCTCTTGCGCTCGCAGCACGCAGGTGCCACCCACTCTGAACATCTTCCAAAGGCACAGGGGTCACGCAACGTGTGAACCACCGAGCGCAGGTGCAGCACACACCTAGGTCTTCGCTGTCGGCCTGAGAACACCCACGGCACAGGGCTTCTTTTGTGCACACACGTGGTAGCGGTCGGTGATGCATTCGGCTCCGTGAAAGCTTCTCGGGGACACAGAGCGTGAGCGCACGTAGATTAGCCCTACACCTCATCCCTCTTTCTTGAGTGAGTTGTACTGCTTTAAGGCAAAACTCCCTGCTGGAATCTCGGTGTGGCTTAAGTATCCTCCGGGAAGCGATCGCTGCTAGAGACACTGTGCTGCTCTCTAGGATAATGGTCTGTGCCTCCACTGCGCTGCTGTTGTCTCCAAGTCGCTTGTGAAGGCCTTTTCGAAGAGGTTGCTCACAGTGTCGTTTCCTTAGAGTAACCCACAGGCATACGAGGATGCCGTTTCTGTGAAGGAAAATGCTCCCTGCCTCAGCCACTTGGGCGCCGTTTTGTACAGGAAAGGACACTCCGCCTTGAAGGTTCTTCCTTCCGGATTGCCACTCGCACTGGCGATGTCTCCTGAATCTCGCGGGGTTACAGTGCCGTCACAAGGTCCGTATCTCAGGCCTAGATCGGCAGAGCGTCCGGCAGCTTTGAAGGAGACCGTCGGCATTCTTCTGGCCTTCGGGGACGCTCCATGAGGAACAAGCTCCTCAGCAGCGTGCGTCTTTAGATCTTTCATGGCAGAACCGCTGTGGGCGACCTCATTCCTCCCCCCACGTGAGAGACACACACAACCTGCCATTAGGGGGTGGAAGGCTTTAGAGTCCAGAAGCGAGGATGGCACTCCCACTCAGCATTCCTGCACGGAACTGAGCCCGGGTACGTGAGACCGTGAGAGGGGGCAAAGACAGGCGTACCAGCGAGCTGTTCACGGTGCACGCTGACGCATCACCGTTCAAGCTCACGTTCAATTCATGGAGAGAACACGAGGCCTTGATGCGCTTTCCTGTGGTACGGAAACTTTGGTCGCATCCCCTGGTGGGCACATCGGCTCAGGACTGCCCTGTCCCAAAGGCTCCAGGTGTGGAGCCCGACTGTTGGAGCTCAGCCTCACGTAGCTCTTTCACGGACGAGACCGGCTCGCAATGGGACCGTTCACGAGCTGGGGACCGTGCTGGCAGTTAGGAGTCGGCACACCAAGAGCCCTCCGAGGGAGAGGAGCTGCTGACGTTTGCCAGCACAGTCTCCAATTCCCAACTGCAACCATTCCCTGTAAGAGGCTCCCGAAAGCTTCGACGCAGTTTCTCAGTTAGCTATAAATGGAGGCCAGTCACTTGGCAGACTCCCCCAACGCCCGACCTCCGAGGCTGTGATACAGACACGCCGACTGCTTCAGCCAACAGGGACAGCTTGGAGTAAAAGTGAGACTCCTACGTGTCAAAGTGCTTGTGTGACGCTGGCCAGAAGCTCAAACATTTAGGGCAGGGCATCAGGGCACTTCGCCGCATGCGGAGCAAGTTTGTTCTCATCTCGCCTCTGAATGCCGAGTTTAACCAGTTAGGAAGCAAACTTCGGGAAAGTTACTCAGGGTGCCGCCGATTCAAAATTCTCTCACCAGACAGCCCAAATCGTGTACGCCTCTTTGTATTTTCCATGGGCAGGACAAAATGGTGTCAACCCACACGCCTCCAGCTGGGGGTGGTTTGGGGTGGGGTGGGGTGGGGTGGGGGTGGGGGTTGGGCGACTTACACTTTCTCCATGGGAAACAGGCCCACGCCTTCAGTGCGAAAGGCCTCTACGCCTCTCTGCTTTCGCAGCCCAGGCGTAGCCTCAGCTCTGAAAAGCTTCCAGAGCAGGAAGGTCAGAAAACCTTTGAACCACCCAGCAGGTGCAGCACAGAACAAGGGCTTCTCTCTTGGCCTTGAGAACACCCACTGCCCAGCGCTCCTTTGTGTACACACGTGGTGGAGGAAGGGTGCTGGATTCGGCTCTGTGAGAACTTCTCTCGGCCACGTAGTGTGAACGCAGGGAGATGAGCCGTACATCTCATGCCAGTCTCCTGTGCGAGTTGGACAAGGCGAACTCCCTGCTTGAATCCCGGGGTGGGTTAAGTACCCTGCGGGGAAGGATCGTTGCTTGGGACCCCGGGGCTGGTATCGAGGTGACTGTTCTGTGCATCCACTTCGCAGCTGTTCTCTCTCCGCGGGTTCTCTCCGCCTGCTGCAGCCAAAAGGGACAGCTTAGGGTAAAGATAAAAACCCAGGGTGTAAACGTTCTTGCCTAGCCCTCGCCCCAAGCACAAGCGTATATGCCTCTGGTCAAAGGCTTTCGCCTCAAGCTGAACACGTTTGGTCTCATCTAAGCCTCTGAAGCCCGAGTTTACCCAGCTACGAATCAAACTTCAGGAAAGGTGCTCAGGGTGATGCGGACTGCCAAGCGTTTCACCAGGCAGCCCAGATCGAGTACAAACACTTGCGTTTTAAACGGGCAGAGGAAATGGTGTCAAGAGCGCGCCTCCATCTCCCGGGCGACGTACACGTTCTCTCCATGAGACGCAAGCCCTTCCTCCAGTATGAAAGGCCTCTACACTCTACACCTCTTGTGCTCGCAACACGCAGGTGCCACCCGCTCTGAACATCTTCCAAAGGCACAGGGGTCACACAACGTGTGAACCACCGAGCGCGGGTACAGCACACACCTAGGTCTTCGCTGTCGGCCTGAGAATACCCACGGCACAGGGTTTCTTTGGTGCACACACGTGGTAGCGGTCGGTGATGCATGCTGCTCCATGAAACCTTCTCGGGGACACAGAGCATGAGCGCACGTAGATTAGCCCTACACCTCATCCCTCTTTCTTGAGTGAGTTGTACTGCTATAAGGAAAAACTCCCTGCTGGAATCTCGGTGTGGCTTAAGTATCCTCCGGGAAGCGATCGCTGCTAGAGACACTGTGCTGCTCTCTAGGATAATGGTCTGTGCCTCCACTGCGCTGCTGTTGTCTCCATGTCGCTTGCGAAGGCCTTTTCGAAGAGGTTGCTCACAGTGTCGTTTCTTTAGAGTAACCCACAGGCATACGAGGATGCCGGTTCTGTGAAGGAAAATGCTCCCTGCCTCAGCCACTTGGGCGCCATTTTGTACAGGAAAGGACACTCCGCCTTGGAGGTTCTTCCTTCCGGATTGCCACTCGCACTGGCGATGTCTCCTGAATCTCGCGGGGTTACAGTGCCGTCACAAGGTCCGTATCTCAGGCCTAGAATGGCAGAGCGTCCGGCAGCTTTGAAAGAGACCGTCGGCATTCTTCTGGCCTTCGGGGACGCTCCATGAGGAACAAGCTCCTCAGCAGCGTGCGTCTTTAGATCTTTCATGGCAGAACCTCTGTGGGCGACCTCATTCCTCCCCCCACGTGAGAGACACACACAACCTGCCATTAGGGGGTGGAAGGCTTTAGAGTCCAGAAGCGAGGCTGGTGCTCCCACTCAGCATTCCTGCACGGAACTGAGCCCGGGTGCGTGAGACCGTGAGAGGGGGCAAAGACAGGCGTACCAGCGAGCTGTTCACGGTGCACGCAGACGCATCACCCTTCAAGCTCACGTTCATTTCATGGAGAGAACACGAGGCCTTGATGCGCTTTCCTGTGGTACGTAAATTTTGGTCGCGTCCCCTGGTGGGCACATCGGCTCAGGACTGCCCTGTCCCAAAGGCTCCAGGTGTGGAGCCCGACTGTTGGAGCTCAGCCTCACGTGGCTCTTTCACGGACGAGACCGGCTCGCAATGGGACCGTTCACGAGCTGGGGACCGTGCTGGCTGTTAGGAGTCGGCACACCAAGAGCCCTCCGAGGGAGAGGAGCTGCTGACGTTTGCCAGCACAGTCTCCAATTCCCAACTGCAACCATTCCCTGTAAGAGGCTCCCGAAAGCTTCGACGCAGTTTCTCAGTTAGCTATAAATGGAGGCCAGTCACTTGGCAGACTCCCCCAACGCCCGGCCTCCCAGGCTGCGATACAGACACGCCGACTGCTTCAGCCAACAGGGACAGCTTGGAGTAAAAGTGAGACTCCTACGTGTCAAAGTACTTGCGTGACGCTGGCCAGAAACTCAAACATTTAGGGCAGGGCATCAGGGCACTTCGCCACACGCGGAGCAAGTTTGTTCTCATCTCGCCTCTGAATGCCGAGTTTAACCAGCTAGGAAGCAAACTTCGGGAAAGGTACTCAGGGTGCCGCCGATTCAAAATTCTCTCACCAGACAGCCCAAATCGTGTACGCCTCTTTGTATTTTCCATGGGCAGGACAAAATGGTGTCAACCCGCACGCCTCCAGCTGGGGGTGGGTTGGGGTGGGGTGGGGTGGGGTGGGGTGGGGTGGGGGTGGGGGTTGGGCGACGTACACTTTCTCCATGGGAAACAGGCCCACGCCTCCAGTGTGAAAGGCCTCTACACCTCTCTGCTTTCGCAGCCCAGGCGTAGCCTCAGCTCTGAAAATCTTCCAGAGCAGGAAGGTCAGAAAACCTTTGAACCACCCAGCAGGTGCAGCACAGAACAAGGGCTTCTCTCTTGGCCTTGAGAACACCCACTGCCCAGCGTTCCTTTGTGTACACACGTGGTGGAGGAAGGGTGCTTGATTCGGATCCGTGAGAACTTCTCCAGGCCACGTAGTGTGAACGCAAGTAGATGAGCCCTACATCTCATGCCAGTCTCCTGTGAGAGTTGGACAAGGCGAACTCCCTGCTTGAATCCCAGGGTGGGTTAAGTACCCTCCGGGGAAGGATCGTTGCTTGGGACCACGGGGCTGGTATGGAGGTGACTGTTCTGTGCATCCATTTCACAGCTCTTCTCTCTCCGCGGGTTCTCTCCGCCTGCTGCAGCCAAAAGGGACAGCTTAGGGTAAAGATAAAAACCCAGGGTGTAAACATTCTTGCCTAGCCCTCGCCCCAAGCACAAGCGTATATACCTCTGGTCAAAGGCTTTCGCCACAAGCTGAACACGTTTGGTCTCATCTAAGCCTCTGAAGCCCGAGTTTACCCAGCTACGAATCAAACTTCAGGAAAGGTGCTCAGGGTGATGCGGACTGCCAAGCCTTTCACCAGGCAGCCCAGATCGAGTACAAACAATTGTGTTTTAAACTGGCAGAGGAAATGGTGTCAAGAGCGCGCCTCCATCTCCCGGGTGACCTACACGTTTTCTCCATGAGACGCAAGCCCTTCCTCCAGTGTGAAAGGCCTCTACACTCTACACCTCTTGTGCTCGCAGCACGCAGGTGCCACCCGCTCTGAACATCTCCCAAAGGCACTGGGTCACGCAACGTGAGAACCACCGAGCGCGGGTGCAGCACACACCTAGGTCTTCGCTGTCGGCCTGAGAACACCCACGGCACAGGGCTTCTTTGGTGCACACACGTGGTAGCGGTCGGTGATGCATTCTGCTCCGTGAAACCTTCTCGGGGACACAGAGCATGAGCGCACGTAGATTAGCCCTACACCTCATCCCTCTTTCTTGAGTGAGTTGTACTGCTATAAGGCAAAACTCCCTGCTGGAATCTCGGTGTGGCTTAAGTATCGTCTGGGAAGCGATCGCTGCTAGAGACACTGTGCTGCTCTCTAGGATAATGGTCTGTGCCTCCACTGCGCTGCTGTTGTCTCCAAGTCGCTTGCGAAGGCCTTTTCGAAGAGGTTGCTCACAGTGTCGTTTCTTTAGAGTAACCCACAGGCATACGAGGATGCCGGTTCTGTGAAGGAAATTGCTCCCTGCCTCAGCCACTTGGGCGCCGTTTTGTACAGGAAAGGACAGTCTGCCTTGAAGGTTCTTCCTTCCGGATTGCCACTCGCACTGGCGATGTCTCCTGAATCTCGCGGGGTTACAGTGCCGTCACAAGGTCCGTATCTCAGGCCTAGAACGGCAGAGCGTCCGGCAGCTTTGAAAGAGACCTTCGGCATGCTTCTGGCCTTCGGGGACGCTCCATGAGGAACAAGCTCCTCAGCAGCGTGCGTCTTTAGATCTTTCATGGTAGAAACTCTGTGGGCGACCTCATTCCTCCCCCTACGTGAGAGACACACACAACCTGCCATTAGGGGGTGGAAGGCTTTAGAGTCCAGAAGCGAGGCTGGCGCTCCCACTCAGCATTCCTGCACGGAACTGAGCCCGGGTGCGTGAGACCGTGAGAGGGGGCAAAGACAGGCGTACCAGCGAGCTCTTCATGGTGCACGCTGACGCATCACCCTTCAAGCTCACGTTCATTTCATGGAGAGAACACGAGGCCTTGATGCGCTTTCCTGTGGTACGTAAACTTTGGTCGCGTCCCCTGGTGGGCACATCGGCTTAGGACTGCCCTGTCCCAAAGTCTCCAGGTGTGGAGCCCGACTGTTGGAGCTCAGCCTCACGTGGCTTTTTCACGGACGAGACCGGCTCCCAATGGGACCGTTCACGAGCTGGGGACCGTGCTGGCTGTTAGGAGTCGGCACACCAAGAGCCCTCCGAGGGAGAGGAGCTTCTGACGTTTGCCAGCACAGTCTCCAATTCCCAACTGCAACCATTCCCTGTAAGAGGCTCCCGAAAGCTTCGATGCAGTTTCTCAGTTAGATATAAATGGAGGCCAGTCACTTGGCAGACTCCCCCAACGCCCGGCCTCCCAGGCTGCGATACAGACACGCCGACTGCTTCAGCCAACAGGGACAGCTTGGAGTAAAAGTGAGACTCCTACGTGTCAAAGAACTTGCGTGACGCTGGCCAGAAGCTCAAACATTTAGGGCAGGGCATCAGGGCACTTCGCCGCACGTGGAGCAAGTTTGTTCTCATCTCGCCTCTGAATGCCGAGTTTAACCAGCTAGGAAGCAAACTTCGGGAAAGGTACTCCGGGTGCCGCCGATTCAAAATTCTTTCACCAGACAGCCCAAATCATGTACGCCTCTTTGTATTTTCCATGGGCAGGACAAAATGGTGTCACCCCGCACGCCTCCAACTGGGGGTGGGTTGGGGTGGGGTAGGGTGGGGTGGGGTGGTGTGGGGGTGGGGGTTGGGCGACGTACACTTTCTCCATGGGAAAAAGGCCCACGCCTTCAGTGTGAAAAGCCTCTACGACTCTCTGCTTTCGCAGCCCAGGCATAGCCTCATATCTGAAAAGCTTCCAGAGCAGGAAGGTGAGAAAACCTTTGAACCACCCAGCAGGTGCAGCACAGAACAAGGGCTTCTCTCTTGGCCTTGAGAACACCCACTGCCCAGTGCTCCTTTGTGTACACACGTGGTGGAGGAAGGGTGCTGGATTCGGCTCCGTGAGAAATTCTCCGGGCCACGTAGTGTGAACGCAAGTAGATGAACCCTACATCTCATGCCAGTCTCCTGTGCAAGTTGGACAAGGCGAACTCCCTGCTTGAATCCCGGGGTGGGTTAAGTACCCTCCGGGTAAGGATCGTTGCTTGGGAGCCCGGGGCTGGTATCGAGGTGACTGTTCTGTGCATCCACTTCGCAGCTGTTCTCTCTCCGCGGGTTCTCTCCGCCTGCTGCAGCCAAAAGGGACAGCTTAGGGTAAAGATAAAAACCCAGGGTGTAAACGTTCTTGCCTAGCCCTCGCCCCAAGCACAAGCGTATATGCCTCTGGTCAAAGGCTTTTGCCACAAGCTGAACACGTTTGGTCTCATCTAAGCCTCTGAAGCCCGAGTTTACCCAGCTACGAATCAAACTTCAGGAAAGATGCTCAGGGTGATGCGGACTGCCAAGCTTTTCACCAGGCAGCCCAGATCGAGTACAAACACTTGTGTTTTAAACGAGCAGAGGAAATGGTGTCAAGAGCACGCCTCCATCTCCCGGGCGACGTACACGTTCTCTCCATGAGACGCAAGCCCTTTCTCCAGTGTGAATGGCCTCTACACTCTACACCTCTTGCGCTCGCAGCACGCAGGTGCCACCCGCTCTGAACATCTCCCAAAGGCACAGGGTCACGCAACGTGTGAACCACCGAGCACGGGTGCAGCACACACCTAGGTCTTCGCTGTCAGCCTGAGAACACCCACGGCACAGGGCTTCTTTGGTGCACACACGTGGTAGCGGTCGGTGATGCATTCTGCTCCGTGAAACCTTCTCGGGGACACAGAGCGTGAGTGCACGTAGATTAGCCCTACACCTCATCCCTCTTTCTTGAGTGAGTTGTACTGCTATAAGGCAAAACTCCCTGCTGGAATCTCGGTGTGGCTTAAGTATCCTCCGGGAAGCGATCGCTGCTAGAGACACTGTGCTGCTCTCTAGGATAATGGTCTGTGCCTCCACTGCGCTGCTGTTGTCTCCAAGTTGCTTGCGAAGGCCTTTTCGAAGAGGTTGCTCACAGTGTCGTTTCTTTAGAGTAACCCACAGGCATACGAGGATGCCGGTTCTGTGAAGGAAAATGCTCCCTGCCTCAGCCACTTGGGCGCCGTTTTGTACAGGAAAGGACACTCCGCCTTGGAGGTTCTTCCTTCCGGATTGCCACTCGCACTGGCGATGTCTCCTGAATCTCGCGGGGTTACAGTGCCGTCACAAGGTCCGTATCTCAGGCCTAGAACGGCAGAGCGTCCGGCAGCTTTGAAAGAGACCGTCGGCATTCTTTTGGCCTTCGGGGACGCTCCATGAGGAACAAGCTCCTCAGCAGCGTGCGTCTTTAGATCTTTCATGGTAGAAACTCTGTGGGCGAACTCATTCCTCCCCCTACGTGAGAGACACACACAACCTGCCATTAGGGGGTGGAAGGCTTTAGAGTCCAGAAGCGAGGCTGGCGCTCCCACTCAGCATTCCTGCACGGAACTGAGCCCGGGTGCGTGAGACCGTGAGAGGGGGCAAAGACAGGCGTACCAGCGAGCTCTTCATGGTGCACGCTGACGCATCACCCTTCAAGCTCACGTTCATTTCATGGAAAGAACACGAGGCCTTGATGCGCTTTCCTGTGGTACGTAAACTTTGGTCGCGTCCCCTGTTGGGCACATCGGCTTAGGACTGCCCTGTCCCAAAGGCTCCAGGTGTGGAGCCCGACTGTTGGAGCTCAGCCTCACGTGGCTTTTTCACGGACGAGACCGGCTCCCAATGGGACCGTTCACGAGCTGGGGACCGTGCTGGCTGTTAGGAGTGGGCACACCAAGAGCCCTCCGAGGGAGAGGAGCTTCTGACGTTTGCCAGCACAGTCTCCAATTCCCAACTGCAACCATTCCCTGTAAGAGGCTCCCGAAAGCTTCGATGCAGTTTCTCAGTTAGATATAAATGGAGGCCAGTCACTTGGCAGACTCCCCCAACGCCCGGCCTCCCAGGCTGCGATACAGACAGGCCGACTGCTTCAGCCAACAGGGACAGCTTGGAGTAAAAGTGAGACTCCTACGTGTCAAAGAACTTGCGTGACGCTGGCCAGAAGCTCAAACATTTAGGGCAGGGCATCAGGGCACTTCGCCGCACGTGGAGCAAGTTTGTTCTCATCTCGCCTCTGAATGCCGAGTTTAACCAGCTAGGAAGCAAACTTCGGGAAAGATACTCCGGGTGCCGCCGATTCAAAATTCTTTCACCAGACAGCCCAAATCATGTACGCCTCTTTGTATTTTCCATGGGCAGGACAAAATGGTGTCAACCCGCATGCCTCCAACTGGGGGTGGGTTGGGGTGGGGTAGGGTGGGGTGGGGTGGTGTGGGGGTGGGGGTTGGGCGACGTTCACTTTCTCCATGGGAAAAAGGCCCACGCCTTCAGTGTGAAAAGCCTCTACGACTCTCTGCTTTCGCAGCCCAGGCATAGCCTCATATCTGAAAAGCTTCCAGAGCAGGAAGGTGAGAAAACCTTTGAACCACCCAGCAGGTGCAGCACAGAACAAGGGCTTCTCTCTTGGCCTTGAGAACACCCACTGCCCAGTGCTCCTTTGTGTACACACGTGGTGGAGGAAGGGTGCTGGATTCGGCTCCGTGAGAAATTCTCCGGGCCACGTAGTGTGAACGCAAGTAGGTGAACCCTACATCTCATGCCAGTCTCCTGTGCAAGTTGGACAAGGCGAACTCCCTGCTTGAATCCCGGGGTGGGTTAATTACCCTCCGGGGAAGGATCGTTGCTTGGGAGCCTGGGGCTGGTATCGAGGTGACTGTTCTGTGCATCCACTTCGCAGCTGTTCTCTCTCCGCGGGTTCTCTCCGCCTGCTGCAGCCAAAAGGGACAGCTTAGGGTAAAGATAAAAACCCAGGGTGTAAACGTTCTTGCCTAGCCCTCGCCCCAAGCACAAGCGTATATGCCTCTGGTCAAAGGCTTTTGCCACAAGCTGAACACGTTTGGTCTCATCTAAGCCTCTGAAGCCCGAGTTTACCCAGCTACGAATCAAACTTCAGGAAAGATGCTCAGGGTGATGCGGACTGCCAAGCTTTTCACCAGGCAGCCCAGATCGAGTACAAACACTTGTGTTTTAAACGAGCAGAGGAAATGGTGTCAAGAGCACGCCTCCATCTCCCGGGCGACGTACACGTTCTCTCCATGAGACGCAAGCCCTTCCTCCAGTGTGAAAGGCCTCTACACTCTACACCTCTTGCGCTCGCAGCACGCAGGTGCCACCCGCTCTGAACATCTCCCAAAGGCACAGGGTCACGCAACGTGTGAACCACCGAGCACGGGTGCAGCACACACCTAGGTCTTCGCTGTCGGCCTGAGAACACCCACGGCACAGGGCTTCTTTGGTGCACACACGTGGTAGCGGCCGGTGATGCATTCTGCTCCGTGAAACCTTCTCGGGGACACAGAGCGTGAGCGCACGTAGATTAGCCCTACACCTCATCCCTCTTTCTTGAGTGAGTTGTACTGCTATAAGGCAAAACTCCCTGCTGGAATCTCGGTGTGGCTTAAGTATCCTCCGGGAAGCGATCGCTGCTAGAGACACTGTGCTGCTCTCTAGGATAATGGTCTGTGCCTCCACTGCGCTGCTGTTGTCTCCAAGTCGCTTGCGAAGGCCTTTTCGAAGAGGTTGCTCACAGTGTCGTTTCTTTAGAGTAACCCACAGGCATACGAGGATGCCGGTTCTGTGAAGGAAAATGCTCCCTGCCTCAGCCACTTGGGCGCCGTTTTGTACAGGAAAGGACACTCCGCCTTGAAGGTTCTTCCTTCCGGATTGCCACTCGCACTGGCGATGTCTCCTGAATCTCGCGGGGTTACAGTGCCGTCACAAGGTCCGTATCTCAGGCCTAGAACGGCAGAGCGTCCGGCAGCTTTGAAAGAGACCGTCGGCATTCTTCTGGCCTTCGGGGACGCTCCATGAGGAACAAGCTCCTCAGCAGCGTGCGTCTTTAGATCTTTCATGGCAGAACCTCTGTGGGCGACCTCATTCCTCCCCCCACGTGAGAGACACACACAACCTGCCATTAGGGGGTGGAAGGCTTTAGAGTCCAGAAGCGAGGCTGGCGCTCCCACTCAGCATTCCTGCACGGAACTGAGCCCGGGTGCGTGAGACCGTGAGAGGGGGCAAAGACAGGCGTACCAGCGAGCTGTTCACGGTGCACGCTGACGCATCACCCTTCAAGCTCACGTTCATTTCATGGAGAGAACACGAGGCCTTGATGCGCTTTCCTGTGGTACGTAAACTTTGGTCGCGTCCCCTGGTGGGCACATCGGCTCAGGACTGCCCTGTCCCAAAGGCTCCAGGTGTGGAGCCCGACTCTTGGAGCTCAGCCTCACGTGGCTCTTTCACGGACGAGACCGGCTCGCAATGGGACCGTTCACGAGCTGGGGACCGTGCTGGTTGTTAGGAGTCGGCACACCAAGAGCCCTCCGAGGGAGAGGAGCTGCTGACGTTTGCCAGCACAGTCTCCAATTCCCAACTGCAACCATTCCCTGTAAGAGGCTCCCGAAAGCTTCGACGCAGTTTCTCAGTTAGCTATAAATGGAGGCCAGTCACTTGGCAGACTCCCCCAATGCCCGGCCTCCCAGGCTGTGATACAGACACGCCGACTGCTTCAGCCAACAGGGACAGCTTGGAGTAAAAGTGAGACTCTTACGTGTCAAAGTACTTGCGTGATGCTGGCCAGAAGCTCAAACATTTAGTGCAGGGCATCAGGGCACTTCGCCGCACGCGGAGCAAGTTTGTTCTCATCTCGCCTCTGAATGCCGAGTTTAACCAGCTAGGAAGCAAACTTCGGGAAAGGTACTCAGGGTGTCGCCGATTTAAAATTCTTTCACCAGACAGCCCAAATCGTGTACGCCTCTTTGTATTTTCCATGGGCAGGACAAAATGGTGTCAACCCGCACGCCTCCAGCTGGGGGTGGGTTGGGGTGGTGTGGGGTGGGGGTGGGGGTTGGGCGACGTACACTTTCTCCATGGGAAACAGGCCCACGCCTTCAGTGTGAAAGGCCTCTACGCCTCTCTGCTTTCGCAGCCCAGGCGTAGCCTCAGCTCTGAAAAGCTTCCAGAGCAGGAAGGTCAGAAAACCTTTGAACCACCCAGCAGGTGCAGCACAGAACAAGGGCTTCTCTCTTCGCCTTGATAACACCCACTGCCCAGCGCTCCTTTGTGTACACATGTGGTGGAGGAAGGGTGCTGCATTCGGCTCCGTGAGAACATTTCCGGGCCAGGTAGTGTGAACGCAAGTAGATGAGCCCTACATCTCATTCCAGTCTCCTGTGCGAGTTGGAAAAGGCAAACTCCCTGCTTGAATCCCGGGGTGGGTTAAGTACCCTCCGGGGAAGGATCGTTGCTTGGGACCCCGGGGCTGGTATCGAGGTGACTGTTATGTGCATCCACTTCACAGCTGTTCTCTCTCCGTGGGTTCTCTCCGCCTGCTGCAGCCAAAAGGGACAGCTTAGGGTAAAGATAAAAACCCAGTGTGTAAACGTTCTTGCCTAGCCCTCGCCCCAAGCACAAGCGTATATGCCTCTGGTCAAAGGCTTTCGCCACAAGCTGAACACGTTTGGTTTCATCTAAGCCTCTGAAGCCCGAGTTTACCCAGCTACGAATTAAACTTCAGGAAAGGTGCCCAGGGTGATGCGGACTGCCAAGCGTTTCACCAGGCAGCCCAGATCGAGTACAAGAACTTGTGTTTTAAACGGGCAGAGGAAATGGTGTCAAGAGCGTGCCTCCATCTCCCGGGCGACGTACACGTTTTCTCCATGAGACGCAAGCCCTTCCTCCAGTGTGAAAGGCCTCTACACTCTACACCTCTTGCGCTCGCAGCACGCAGGTGCCACCCGCTCTGAACATCTCCCAAAGGCACAGGGTCACGCAATGTGTGAACTACAGAGCGCGGGTGCAGCACACACCTAGGTCTTCGCTGTCGGCCTGAGAACACCCACGGCACAGGGCTCTTTGGTGCACACACGTGGTAGCGGTCGGTGATGCATTCTGCTCCATGAAACCTACTCGGGGACACAGAGCGTGAGCACACGTAGATTAGCCCTACACCTCATCCCTCTTTCTTGAGTGAGTTGTACTGCTATAAGGCAAAACTCCCTGCTGGAAACTCGGTGTGGCTTAAGTATCCTCTGGGAAGCGATCGCTGCTAGAGACACTGTGCTGCTCTCTAGGATAATGGTCTGTGCCTCCACTGCGCTGCTGTTGTCTCCAAGTCGCTTGCGAAGGCCTTTTCGAAGAGGTTGCTCACAGTGTCGTTTCTTTAGAGTAACCCACAGGCATACGAGGATGCCGGCTCTGTGAAGGAAAATGCTCCCTGCCTCAGCCACTTGGGCGCCGTTTTGTACAGGAAAGGACACTCCGCCATGAAGGTTCTTCCTTCCGGATTGCCACTCGCACTGGCGATGTCTCCTGAATCTCGCGGGGTTACACTGCCGTCACATGGTCCGTATCTCAGGCCTAGAACAGCAGAGCGTCCGGCAGCTTTGAAAGAGACCTTCGGCATTCTTCTTGCCTTCGGGGACGCTCCATGAGGAACAAGCTCCTCAGCAGCGTGCGTCTTTAGATCTTTCATGGCAGAACCTCTGTGGGCGACCTCATTCCTCCCCCCACGTGAGAGACACACACAACCTGCCATTAGGGGGTGGAAGGCTTTAGAGTCCAGAAGCGAGGCTGGCGCTCCCATTCAGCATTCCTACACGGAACTGAGCCAGGGTGCATGAGACCGTGAGAGGGGGCAAAGACAGGCATACCAGCGAGCTGTTCACGGTGCACGCTGACGCATCACCCTTCAAGCTCACGTTCATTTCATGGAGAGAACATGAGGCCTTGATGCTCTTTCCTGTGGTACGTAAACTTTGGTCACGTCCCCTGGTGGGCACATCGGCTCAGGACTGCCCTGTCCCAAAGGCTCCAGGTGTGGAGCCCGACTGTTGGAGCTCAGCCTCACGTGGCTCTTTCACGGACGAGACCGGCTCGCAATGGGACCGTTCACGAGCTGGGGACCGTGCTGGCTGTTAGGAGTCGGCACACCAAGAGCCCTCCGAGGGAGAGGAGCTGCTGACGTTTGCCAGCACAGTCTCCAATTCCCAACTGCAACCATTCCCTGTAAGAGGCTCCCGAAAGCTTCGACGCAGTTTCTCAGTTCCTGTAAATGGAGGCCAGTCACTTGGCAGACTCCCCCAACACCCGGCCTCCCAGGCGGCGTTACAGACACGCCGACTCCTTCAGCCAACAGGGACAGCTTGGAGTAAAAGGGAGACTCCTACGTGTCAAAGTACTTGCCTGACGCTGGCCAGAAGCTCAAATATTTAGGGCAGGGCATCAGGGCACTTCGCCGCACGCGGAGCAAGTTTGTTCTCATCTCGCCTCTGAATGCCGAGTTTAACCAGCGAGGAAGCAAACTTCGGGAAAGGTACTCAGGGTGCGCCGATTCAAAATTCTTTCACCAGACAGCCCAAGTCGTGTACGCCTCTTTGTATTTTCCATGGGCAGGACAAAATGCTGTCAACCCGCACGCCTCCACCTGGGGGTGGGTTGGAGTGGGGTGGGCTGGGGTGGGGTGGGGTGGGAGTGGGGGTTGGGCGACTTACACTTTCCCCATGGGAAACAGGCCCACGCCTTCAGTGTGAAAGGCCTCTACGCCTCTCTGCTTTCGCAGCCCAGGCGTAGCCTCAGCTCTGAAAAGCTTCCAGAGCAGGAAGGTCAGAAAACCTTTGAACCACCCAGCAGGTGCAGCACAGAACAAGGGCTTCTCTCTTGGCCTGAGAACACCCACTGCCCAGCGCTCCTTTGTGTACACACGTGGTGGAGGAAGGGTGCTGGATTCGGCTCCGTGAGAACTTCTCCGGGCCACGTAGTGTGAACGCAAGTAGATGAGCCCTACATCTCATGCCAGTCTCCTGTGCGAGTTGGACAAGGCGAACTCCCTGCTTGAATCCCTGGGTGGGTTAAGTACCCTGCGGGGAAGGATCGTTGCTTGGGAGCCCGGGGCTGGTATCGAGGTGACTGTTGTGTGCATCCACTTCGCAGCTGTTCTCTCTCTGCGGGTTCCCTCCGCCTGCTGCAGCCAAAAGGGACAGCTTAGGGTAAAGATAAAAACCCAGTGTGTAAACGTTCTTGCCTAGCCCTCGCCCCAAGCACAAGCTTATATGCCTCTGGTCAAAGGCTTTCGCCACAAGCTGAACACGTTTGGTCTCATCTAAGCCTCTGAAGCCCGAGTTTACCCAGCTACGAATCAAACTTCAGGAAAGGTGCTCAGGGTGATGCGGACTGCCAAGCGTTTCACCAGGCAGCCCAGATCGAGTACAAACACTTGTGTTTTAAACGGGCAGAGGAAATGGTGTCAAGAGCGCGCCTCCATCTCCCGGGCGACGTACACATTTTCTCCATGAGATACAAGCCTTTCCTCCAGTGTGAAAGGCCTTTACACTCTACACCTCTTGTGCTCGCAGCACGCAGGTGCCACCCGCTCTGAGCGTCTTCAAAAGGCACAGGGTCACGCAACGTGTGAACCACCGGGCGCGGGTGCAGCACACACCTAGGTCTTCGCTGTCGGCCTGAGAACAACCACGGCACAGGGCTTCTTTGGTGCACACACGTGGTAGCGGTCGGTGATGCATTCTGCTCCGTGAAACCTTCTCGGGGACACAGAGTGTGAGCGCACGTAGATTAGCCCTACACCTCATCCCTCTTTCTTGAGTGAGTTGTACTGCTATAAGGCAAAACTCCCTGCTGGAATCTCGGTGTGGCTTAAGTATCCTCCGGGAAGCGATCGCTGCTAGAGACACTGTGCTGCTCTCTAGGACAATGGTCTGTGCCTCCACTGCGCTGCTGTTGTCTCCAAGTCGCTTGCGAAGGCCTTTTCGAAGAGGTTGCTCACAGTGTCGTTTCTTTAGAGTAACCCACAGGCATACGAGGATGCCGGTTCTGTGAAGGAAAATGCTCCCTGCCTCAGCCACTTGGGCGCCGTTTTGTACAGGAAAGGACACTCCGCCTTGAAGGTTCTTCCTTCCGGATTGCCACTCGCACTGGCGATGTCTCCTGAATCTCGCGGGGTTACAGTGCCGTCACAAGGTCCTTATCTCAGGCCTAGATCGGCAGAGCGTCCGGCAGCTTTGAAAGAGACCTTCGGCATTCTTCTGGCCTTCGGGGACGCTCCATGAGGAACAAGCTCCTCAGCAGCGTGCGTCTTTAGATCTTTCATGGCAGAACCTCTGTGGGCGACCTCATTCCTCCCCCCACGTGAGAGACACACACAACCTGCCATTAGGGGGTGGAAGGCTTTCGAGTCCAGAAGCGAGGCTGGCGCTCCCACTCAGCATTCCTGCACGGAACTGAGCCCGGGTGCGTGAGACCGTGAGAGGGGGCAAAGACAGGCGTACCAGCGAGCTGTTCACGGTGCACGCTGACGCATCACCCTTCAAGCTCACGTTCATTTCATGGAGAGAACACGAGGCCTTGATGCGCTTTCCTGTGGTACGTAAACTTTGGTCGCGTCCCCTGGTGGGCACATCGGCTCAGGACTGCCCTGTCCCAAAGGCTCCAGGTGTGGAGCCCGACTCTTGGAGCTCAGCCTCACGTGGCTCTTTCACGGACGAGACCGGCTCGCAATGGGACCGTTCACGAGCTGGGGACCGTGCTGGCTGTTAGGAGTCGGCACACCAAGAGCCCTCCGAGGGAGAGGAGCTGCTGACGTTTGCCAGCACAGTCTCCAATTCCCAACTGCAACCATTCCCTGTAAGAGGCTCCCGAAAGCTTCGACGCAGTTTCTCAGTTAGCTATAAATGGAGGCCAGTCACTTGGCAGACTCCCCCAACGCCCGGCCTCCCAGGCTGCGATACAGACACGCCGACTGCTTCAGCCAACAGGGACAGCTTGGAGTAAAAGTGAGACTCCTACGTGTCAAAGTACTTGCCTGACGCTGGCCAGAAGCTCAAACATTTAGGGCAGGGCATCAAGGCACTTCGCCGCACGCGGAGCAAGTTTGTTCTCATCTCGCCTCTGAATGCCGAGTTTAACCAGCTAGGAAGCAAACTTCGGGAAAGGTACTCAGGGTGCCGCCGATGCAAAATTCTTTCACCAGACAGCCCAAATCATGTACGCCTCTTTGTATTTTCCATGGGCAGGACAATATGGTGTCAACCCGCACGCCTCCAGCTGGGTGTGGGTTGGGGTGGGGTGGGGTGGGGTGGGGTGGGGTGGGAGTGGGGGTTGGGCGACGTACACTTTCCCCATGGGAAGCAGGCCCACGCCTTCAGTGTGAAAGGCCTCTACGCCTCTCTGCTTTCGCAGCCCAGGCGTAGCCTCAGCTCTGAAAAGCTTCCAGAGCAGGAAGGTCAGAAAACCTTTGAACCACCCAGCAGGTGCAGCACAGAACAAGGGCTTCTCTCTTGGCCTGAGAACACCCACTGCCCAGCGCTCCTTTGTGTACACACGTGGTGGAGGTAGGGTGCTGGATTCGGCTCCGTGAGAACTTCTCCGGGCCACGTAGTGTGAACGCAAGTAGATGAGCCCTACATCTCATGCCAGTCTCCTGTGCGAGTTGGACAAGGCGAACTCCCTGCTTGAATCCCTGGGTGGGTTAAGTACCCTGCGGGGAAGGATCGTTGCTTGGGAGCCCGGGGCTGGTATCGAGGTGACTGTTGTGTGCATCCACTTCGCAGCTGTTCTCTCTCCGCGGGTTCCCTCCGCCTGCTGCACCCAAAAGGGACAGCTTAGGGTAAAGATAAAAACCCAGTGTGTAAACGTACTTGCCTAGCCCTCACCCCAAGCACAAGCTTATATGCCTCTGGTCAAAGGCTTTCGCCACAAACTGAACACGTTTGGTCTCATCTAAGCCTCTGAAGCCCGAGTTTACCCAGCTACGAATCAAACTTCAGGAAAGGTGCTCAGGGTGATGCGGACTGCCAAGCGTTTCACCAGGCAGCCCAGATCGAGTACAAACACTTGTGTTTTAAACGGGCAGAGGAAATGGTGTCAAGAGCGCGCCTCCATCTCCCGGGCGACGTACACATTTTCTCCATGAGATGCAAGCCTTTCCTCCAGTGTGAAAGGCCTTTACACTCTACACCTCTTGCGCTCGCAGCACGCAGGTGCCACCCGCTCTGAGCATCTTCAAAAGGCACAGGGTCACGCAACGTGTGAACCACCGGGCGCGGGTGCAGCACACACCTAGGTCTTCGCTGTCGGCCTGAGAACACCCACGGCACAGGGCTTCTTTGGTGCACACACGTGGTAGCGGTCGGTGATGCATTCTGCTCTGTGAAACCTTCTCGGGGACACAGAGCGTGAGCGCACGTAGATTAGCCCTACACCTCATCCCTCTTTCTTGAGTGAGTTGTACTGCTATAAGGCAAAACTCCCTGCTGGAATCTCGGTGTGGCTTAAGTATCCTCCGGGAAGCGATCGCTGCTAGAGACACTGTGCTGCTCTCTAGGACAATGGTCTGTGCCTCCACTGCGCTGCTGTTGTCTCCAAGTCGCTTGCAAAGGCCTTTTCGAAGAGGTTGCTCACAGTGTCGTTTCTTTAGAGTAACCCACAGGCATACGAGGATGCCGGTTCTGTGAAGGAAAATGCTCCCTGCCTCAGCCACTTGGGCGCCGTTTTGTACAGGAAAGGACACTCCGCCTTGAAGGTTCTTCCTTCCGGATTGCCACTCGCACTGGCGATGTCTCCTGAATCTCGCGGGGTTACAGTGCCGTCACAAGGTCCTTATCTCAGGCCTAGAACGGCAGAGCGTCCGGCAGCTTTGAAAGAGACCTTCGGCATTCTTCTGGCCTTCGGGGACGCTCCATGAGGAACAAGCTCCTCAGCAGCGTGCGTCTTTAGATCTTTCATGGCAGAACCTCTGTGGGCGACCTCATTCCTCCCCCCACGTGAGAGACACACACAACCTGCTATTAGGGGGTGGAAGGCTTTTGAGTCCAGAAGCGAGGCTGGCGCTCCCACTCAGCATTCCTGCACGGAACTGAGCCCGGGTGCGTGAGACCGTGAGAGGGGGCAAAGACAGGCGTACCAGTGAGCTGTTCACGGTGCACGCTGATGCATCACCCTTCAAGCTCACGTTCATTTCATGGAGAGAACACGAGGCCTTGATGCGCTTTCCTGTGGTACGTAAACTTTGGTCGCGTCCCCTGGTGGGCACATCGGCTCAGGACTGCCCTGTCCCAAAGGCTCCAGGTGTGGAGCCCGACTCTTGGAGCTCAGCCTCACGTGGCTCTTTCACGGACGAGACCGGCTCGCAATGGGACCGTTCACGAGCTGGGGACCGTGCTGGCTGTTAGGAGTCGGCACACCAAGAGCCCTCCGAGGGAGAGGAGCTGCTGACGTTTGCCAGCACAGTCTCCAATTCCCAACTGCAACCATTCCCTGTAAGAGGCTCCCGAAAGCTTCGACGCAGTTTCTCAGTTAGCTATAAATGGAGGCCAGTCACTTGGCAGACTCCCCCAACGCCCGGCCTCCCAGGCTGTGATACAGACACGCCGACTGCTTCAGCCAACAGGGACAGCTTGGAGTAAAAGTGAGACTCCTACGTGTCAAAGTACTTGCCTGACGCTGGCCAGAAGCTCAAACATTTAGGGCAGGGCATCAAGGCACTTCGCCACACACGGAGCAAGTTTGTTCTCATCTCGCCTCTGAATGCCGAGTTTAACCAGCTAGGAAGCAAACTTCGGGAAAGGTACTCAGGGTGCCGCCGATTCAAAATTCTTTCACCAGACAGCCCAAATCATGTACGCCTCTTTGTATTTTCCATGGGCAGGACAATATGGTGTCAACCCGCACGCCTCCAGCTGGGTGTGGGTTGGAGTGGGGTGGGGTGGGGTGGGGTGGGGTGGGAGTGGGGGTTGGGCGACGTACACTTTCCCCATGGGAAACAGGCCCACGCCTTCAGTGTGAAAGGCCTCTACGCCTCTCTGCTTTCGCAGCCCAGGCGTAGCCTCAGCTCTGAAAAGCTTCCAGAGCAGGAAGGTCAGAAAACCTTTGAACCACCCAGCAGGTGCAGCACAGAACAAGGGCTTCTCTCTTGGCCTGAGAACACCCACTGCCCAGCGCTCCTTTGTGTACACACGTGGTGGAGGAAGGGTGCTGGATTCGGCTCCGTGAGAACTTCTCCGGGCCACGTAGTGTGAACGCAAGTAGATGAGCCCTACATCTCATGCCAGTCTCCTGTGCGAGTTGGACAAGGCGAACTCCCTGCTTGAATCCCTGGGTGGGTTAAGTACCCTGCGGGGAAGGATCGTTGCTTGGGAGCCCGGGGCTGGTATCGAGGTGACTGTTGTGTGCATCCACTTCGCAGCTGTTCTCTCTCCGCGGGTTCCCTCCGCCTGCTGCAGCCAAAAGGGACAGCTTAGGGTAAAGATAAAAACCCAGTGTGTAAACGTTCTTGCCTAGCCCTCACCCCAAGCACAAGCTTATATGCCTCTGGTCAAAGGCTTTCGCCACAAGCTGAACACGTTTGGTCTCATCTAAGCCTCTGAAGCCCGAGTTTACCCAGCTACGAATCAAACTTCAGGAAAGGTGCTCAGGGTGATGCGGACTGCCAAGCGTTTCACCAGGCAGCCCAGATCGAGTACAAACACTTGTGTTTTAAACGGGCAGAGGAAATGGTGTCAAGAGCGCGCCTCCATCTCCCGGGCGACGTACACATTTTCTCCATGAGATGCAAGCCTTTCCTCCAGTGTGAAAGGCCTTTACACTCTACACCTCTTGCGCTCACAGCACGCAGGTGCCACCCGCTCTGAGCATCTTCAAAAGGCACAGGGTCATGCAACGTGTGAACCACCGGGCGCGGGTGCAGCACACACCTAGGTCTTCGCTGTCGGCCTGAGAACACCCACGGCACAGGGCTTCTTTGGTGCACACACGTGGTAGCGGTCGGTGATGCATTCTGCTCCGTGAAACCTTCTCGGGGACACAGAGCGTGAGCGCACGTAGATTAGCCCTACACCTCATCCCTCTTTCTTGAGTGAGTTGTACTGCTATAAGGCAAAACTCCCTGCTGGAATCTCGGTGTGGCTTAAGTATCCTCCGGGAAGCGATCGCTGCTAGAGACACTGTGCTGCTCTCTAGGACAATGGTCTGTGCCTCCACTGCGCTGCTGTTGTCTCCAAGTCGCTTGCAAAGGCCTTTTCGAAGAGGTTGCTCACAGTGTCGTTTCTTTAGAGTAACCCACAGGCATACGAGGATGCCGGTTCTGTGAAGGAAAATGCTCCCTGCCTCAGTCACTTGGGCGCCGTTTTGTACAGGAAAGGACACTCCGCCTTGAAGGTTCTTCCTTCCGGATTGCCACTCGCACTGGCGATGTCTCCTGAATCTCGCGGGGTTACAGTGCCGTCACAAGGTCCGGATCTCAGGCCTAGAACGGCAGAGCGTCCGGCAGCTTTGAAAGAGACCTTCGGCATTCTTCTGGCCTTCGGGGACGCTCCATGAGGAACAAGCTCCTCAGCAGCGTGCGTCTTTAGATCTTTCATGGCAGAACCTCTGTGGGCGACCTCATTCCTCCCCCCACGTGAGAGACACACACAACCTGCCATTAGGGGGTGGAAGGCTTTCGAGTCCAGAAGCGAGGCTGGCGCTCCCACTCAGCATTCCTGCACGGAACTGAGCCCGGGTGCGTGAGACCGTGAGAGGGGGCAAAGACAGGCGTACCAGCGAGCTGTTCACGGTGCACGCTGACGCATCACCCTTCAAGCTCACGTTCATTTCATGGAGAGAACACGAGGCCTTGATGCGCTTTCCTGTGGTACGTAAACTTTGGTCGCGTCCCCTGGTGGGCACATCGGCTCAGGACTGCCCTGTCCCAAAGGCTCCAGGTGTGGAGCCCGACTCTTGGAGCTCAGCCTCACGTGGCTCTTTCACGGACGAGACCGGCTCGCAATGGGACCGTTCACGAGCTGGGGACCGTGCTGGCTGTTAGGAGTCGGCACACCAAGAGCCCTCCGAGGGAGAGGAGCTGCTGACGTTTGCCAGCACAGTCTCCAATTCCCAACTGCAACCATTCCCTGTAAGAGGCTCCCGAAAGCTTCGACGCAGTTTCTCAGTTAGCTATAAATGGAGGCCAGTCACTTGGCAGACTCCCCCAACGCCTGGCCTCCCAGGCTGCGATACAGACACGCCGACTGCTTCAGCCAACAGGGACAGCTTGGAGTAAAAGTGAGACTCCTACGTGTCAAAGTACTTGCCTGACGCTGGCCAGAAGCTCAAACATTTAGGGCAGGGCATCAGGGCACTTCGCCGCACGCGGAGCAAGTTTGTTCTCATCTCGCCTCTGAATGCCGAGTTTAACCAGCTAGGAAGCAAACTTCGGGAAAGGTACTCAGGGTGCCGCCGATTCAAAATTCTCTCACCAGACAGCCCAAATCGTGTACGCCTCTTTGTATTTTCCATGGGCAGGACAAAATGGTGTCAACCCGCACGCCTCCAGCTGGGGGTGGGTTGGAGTGGGGTGGGGTGGGGTGGGGTGGGGTGGGAGTGGGGGTTGGGCGACGTACACTTTCCCCATGGGAAACAGGCCCACGCCTTCAGTGTGAAAGGCCTCTACGCCTCTCTGCTTTCGCAGCCCAGGCGTAGCCTCAGCTCTGAAAAGCTTCCAGAGCAGGAAGGTCAGAAAACCTTTGAACCACCCAGCAGGTGCAGCACAGAACAAGGGCTTCTCTCTTGGCCTGAGAACACCCACTGCCCAGCGCTCCTTTGTGTACACACGTGGTGGAGGAAGGGTGCTGGATTCGGCTCCGTGAGAACTTCTCCGGGCCACGTAGTGTGAACGCAAGTAGATGAGCCCTACATCTCATGCCAGTCTCCTGTGCGAGTTGGACAAGGCGAACTCCCTGCTTGAATCCCTGGGTGGGTTAAGTACCCTGCGGGGAAGGATCGTTGCTTGGGAGCCAGGGGCTGGTATCGAGGTGACTGTTGTGTGCATCCACTTCGCAGCTGTTCTCTCTCCGCGGGTTCCCTCTGCCTGCTGCAGCCAAAAGGGACAGCTTAGGGTAAAGATAAAAACCCAGTGTGTAAACGTTCTTGCCTAGCCCTCACCCCAAGCACAAGCTTATATGCCTCTGGTCAAAGGCTTTCGCCACAAGCTGAACACGTTTGGTCTCATCTAAGCCTCTGAAGCCCGAGTTTACCCAGCTACGAATCAAACTTCAGGAAAGGTGCTCAGGGTGATGCGGACTGCCAAGCGTTTCACCAGGCAGCCCAGATCGAGTACAAACACTTGTGTTTTAAACGGGCAGAGGAAATGGTGTCAAGAGCGCGCCTCCATCTCCCGGGCGACGTACACATTTTCTCCATGAGATGCAAGCCTTTCCTCCAGTGTGAAAGGCCTTTACACTCTACACCTCTTGCGCTCGCAGCACGCAGGTGCCACCCGCTCTGAGCATCTTCAAAAGGCACAGGGTCACGCAACGTGTGAACCACCGGGCGCGGGTGCAGCACACACCTAGGTCTTCGCTGTCGGCCTGAGAACACCCACGGCACAGGGCTTCTTTGGTGCACACACGTGGTAGCGGTCGGTGATGCATTCTGCTCCGTGAAACCTTCTCGGGGACACAGAGCGTGAGCGCACGTAGATTAGCCCTACACCTCATCCCTCTTTCTTGAGTGAGTTGTACTGCTATAAGGCAAAACTCCCTGCTGGAATCTCGGTGTGGCTTAAGTATCCTCCGGGAAGCGATCGCTGCTAGAGACACTGTGCTGCTCTCTAGGACAATGGTCTGTGCCTCCACTGCGCTGCTGTTGTCTCCAAGTCGCTTGCGAAGGCCTTTTCGAAGAGGTTGCTCACAGTGTCGTTTCTTTAGAGTAACCCACAGGCATACGAGGATGCCGGTTCTGTGAAGGAAAATGCTCCCTGCCTCAGCCACTTGGGCGCCGTTTTGTACAGGAAAGGACACTCCGCCTTGAAGGTTCTTCCTTCCGGATTGCCACTCGCACTGGCGATGTCTCCTGAATCTCGCGGGGTTACAGTGCCGTCACAAGGTCCTTATCTCAGGCCTAGAATGGCAGAGCGTCCGGCAGCTTTGAAAGAGACCTTCGGCATTCTTCTGGCCTTCGGGGACGCTCCATGAGGAACAAGCTCCTCAGCAGCGTGCGTCTTTAGATCTTTCATGGCAGAACCTCTGTGGGCGACCTCATTCCTCCCCCCACGTGAGAGACACACACAACCTGCCATTAGGGGGTGGAAGGCTTTCGAGTCCAGAAGCGAGGCTGGCGCTCCCACTCAGCATTCCTGCACGGAACTGAGCCCGGGTGCGTGAGACCGTGAGAGGGGGCAAAGACAGGCGTACCAGCGAGCTGTTCACGGTGCACGCTGACGCATCACCCTTCAAGCTCACGTTCATTTCATGGAGAGAACACGAGGCCTTGATGCGCTTTCCTGTGGTACGTAAACTTTGGTCGCATCCCCTGGTGGGCACATCGGCTCAGGACTGCCCTGTCCCAAAGGCTCCAGGTGTGGAGCCCGACTCTTGGAGCTCAGCCTCACGTGGCTCTTTCACGGACGAGACCGGCTCGCAATGGGACCGTTCACGAGCTGGGGACCGTGCTGGCTGTTAGGAGTCGGCACACCAAGAGCCCTCCGAGGGAGAGGAGCTGCTGACGTTTGCCAGCACAGTCTCCAATTCCGAACTGCAACCATTCCCTGTAAGAGGCTCCCGAAAGCTTCGACGCAGTTTCTCAGTTAGCTATAAATGGAGGCCAGTCACTTGGCAGACTCCCCCAACGCCCGGCCTCCCAGGCTGCGATACAGACACGCCGACTGCTTCAGCCAACAGGGACAGCTTGGAGTAAAAGTGAGAATCCTACGTGTCAAAGTACTTGCCTGACGCTGGCCAGAAGCTCAAACATTTAGGGCAGGGCATCAGGGAACTTCGCCGCATGCGGAGCAAGTTTGTTCTCATCTCGCCTCTGAATGCCGAGTTTAACCAGCTAGGAAGCAAACTTCGGGAAAGGTACTCAGGGTGCCGCCGATTCAAAATTCTCTCACCAGACAGCCCAAATCGTGTACGCCTCTTTGTATTTTCCATGGGCAGAACAAAATGGTGTCAACCCGCACGCCTCCACCTGGGGGTGGGTTGGAGTGGGGTGGGCTGGGGTGGGGTGGGGTGGGAGTGGGGGTTGGGCGACTTACACTTTCCCCATGGGAAACAGGCCCACGCCTTCAGTGTGAAAGGCCTCTACGCCTCTCTGCTTTCGCAGCCCAGGCGTAGCCTCAGCTCTGAAAAGCTTCCAGAGCAGGAAGGTCAGAAAACCTTTGAACCACCCAGCAGGTGCAGCACAGAACAAGGGCTTCTCTCTTGGCCTGAGAACACCCACTGCCCAGCGCTCCTTTGTGTACACACGTGGTGGAGGAAGGGTGCTGGATTCGGCTCCGTGAGAACTTCTCCGGGCCACGTAGTGTGAACGCAAGTAGATGAGCCCTACATCTCATGCCAGTCTCCTGTGCGAGTTGGACAAGGCGAACTCCCTGCTTGAATCCCTGGGTGGGTTAAGTACCCTGCGGGGAAGGATCGTTGCTTGGGAGCCCGGGGCTGGTATCGAGGTGACTGTTGTGTGCATCCACTTCGCAGCTGTTCTCTCTCTGCGGGTTCCCTCCGCCTGCTGCAGCCAAAAGGGACAGCTTAGGGTAAAGATAAAAACCCAGTGTGTAAACGTTCTTGCCTAGCCCTCGCCCCAAGCACAAGCTTATATGCCTCTGGTCAAAGGCTTTCGCCACAAGCTGAACACGTTTGGTCTCATCTAAGCCTCTGAAGCCCGAGTTTACCCAGCTACGAATCAAACTTCAGGAAAGGTGCTCAGGGTGATGCGGACTGCCAAGCGTTTCACCAGGCAGCCCAGATCGAGTACAAACACTTGTGTTTTAAACGGGCAGAGGAAATGGTGTCAAGAGCGCGCCTCCATCTCCCGGGCGACGTACACATTTTCTCCATGAGATACAAGCCTTTCCTCCAGTGTGAAAGGCCTTTACACTCTACACCTCTTGTGCTCGCAGCACGCAGGTGCCACCCGCTCTGAGCGTCTTCAAAAGGCACAGGGTCACGCAACGTGTGAACCACCGGGTGCGGGTGCAGCACACACCTAGGTCTTCGCTGTCGGCCTGAGAACACCCACGGCACAGGGCTTCTTTGGTGCACACACGTGGTAGCGGTCGGTGATGCATTCTGCTCTGTGAAACCTTCTCGGGGACACAGAGCGTGAGCGCACGTAGATTAGCCCTACACCTCATCCCTCTTTCTTGAGTGAGTTGTACTGCTATAAGGCAAAACTCCCTGCTGGAATCTCGGTGTGGCTTAAGTATCCTCCGGGAAGCGATCGCTGCTAGAGACACTGTGCTGCTCTCTAGGACAATGGTCTGTGCCTCCACTGCGCTGCTGTTGTCTCCAAGTCGCTTGCGAAGGCCTTTTCGAAGAGGTTGCTCACAGTGTCGTTTCTTTAGAGTAACCCACAGGCATACGAGGATGCCGGTTCTGTGAAGGAAAATGCTCCCTGCCTCAGCCACTTGGGCGCCGTTTTGTACAGGAAAGGACACTCCGCCTTGAAGGTTCTTCCTTCCGGATTGCCACTCGCACTGGCGATGTCTCCTGAATCTCGCGGGGTTACAGTGCCGTCACAAGGTCCTTATCTCAGGCCTAGATCGGCAGAGCGTCCGGCAGCTTTGAAAGAGACCTTCGGCATTCTTCTGGCCTTCGGGGACGCTCCATGAGGAACAAGCTCCTCAGCAGCGTGCGTCTTTAGATCTTTCATGGCAGAACCTCTGTGGGCGACCTCATTCCTCCCCCCACGTGAGAGACACACACAACCTGCCATTAGGGGGTGGAAGGCTTTCGAGTCCAGAAGCGAGGCTGGCGCTCCCACTCAGCATTCCTGCACGGAACTGAGCCCGGGTGCGTGAGACCGTGAGAGGGGGCAAAGACAGGCGTACCAGCGAGCTGTTCACGGTGCACGCTGACGCATCACCCTTCAAGCTCACGTTCATTTCATGGAGAGAACACGAGGCCTTGATGCGCTTTCCTGTGGTACGTAAACTTTGGTCGCGTCCCCTGGTGGGCACATCGGCTCAGGACTGCCCTGTCCCAAAGGCTCCAGGTGTGGAGCCCGACTCTTGGAGCTCAGCCTCACGTGGCTCTTTCACGGACGAGACCGGCTCGCAATGGGACCGTTCACGAGCTGGGGACCGTGCTGGCTGTTAGGAGTCGGCACACCAAGAGCCCTCCGAGGGAGAGGAGCTGCTGACGTTTGCCAGCACAGTCTCCAATTCCCAACTGCAACCATTCCCTGTAAGAGGCTCCCGAAAGCTTCGACGCAGTTTCTCAGTTAGCTATAAATGGAGGCCAGTCACTTGGCAGACTCCCCCAATGCCCGGCCTCCCAGGCTGCGATACAGACACGCCGACTGCTTCAGCCAACAGGGACAGCTTGGAGTAAAAGTGAGACTCCTACGTGTCAAAGTACTTGCCTGACGCTGGCCAGAAGCTCAAACATTTAGGGCAGGGCATCAAGGCACTTCGCCGCACGCGGAGCAAGTTTGTTCTCATCTCGCCTCTGAATGCCGAGTTTAACCAGCTAGGAAGCAAACTTCGGGAAAGGTACTCAGGGTGCCGCCGATGCAAAATTCTTTCACCAGACAGCCCAAATCATGTACGCCTCTTTGTATTTTCCATGGGCAGGACAATATGGTGTCAACCCGCACGCCTCCAGCTGGGTGTGGGTTGGGGTGGGGTGGGGTGGGGTGGGGTGGGGTGGGAGTGGGGGTTGGGCGACGTACACTTTCTCCATGGGAAGCAGGCCCACGCCTTCAGTGTGAAAGGCCTCTACGCCTCTCTGCTTTCGCAGCCCAGGCGTAGCCTCAGCTCTGAAAAGCTTCCAGAGCAGGAAGGTCAGAAAACCTTTGAACCACCCAGCAGGTGCAGCACAGAACAAGGGCTTCTCTCTTGGCCTGAGAACACCCACTGCCCAGCGCTCCTTTGTGTACACACGTGGTGGAGGAAGGGTGCTGGATTCGGCTCCGTGAGAACTTCTCCGGGCCACGTAGTGTGAACGCAAGTAGATGAGCCCTACATCTCATGCCAGTCTCCTGTGCGAGTTGGACAAGGCGAACTCCCTGCTTGAATCCCTGGGTGGGTTAAGTACCCTGCGGGGAAGGATCGTTGCTTGGGAGCCCGGGGCTGGTATCGAGGTGACTGTTGTGTGCATCCACTTCGCAGCTGTTCTCTCTCCGCGGGTTCCCTCCGCCTGCTGCAGCCAAAAGGGACAGCTTAGGGTAAAGATAAAAACCCAGTGTGTAAACGTTCTTGCCTAGCCCTCACCCCAAGCACAAGCTTATATGCCTCTGGTCAAAGGCTTTCGCCACAAGCTGAACACGTTTGGTCTCATCTAAGCCTCTGAAGCCCGAGTTTACCCAGCTACGAATCAAACTTCAGGAAAGGTGCTCAGGGTGATGCGGACTGCCAAGCGTTTCACCAGGCAGCCCAGATCGAGTACAAACACTTGTGTTTTAAACGGGCAGAGGAAATGGTGTCAAGAGCGCGCCTCCATCTCCCGGGCGACGTACACATTTTCTCCATGAGATGCAAGCCTTTCCTCCAGTGTGAAAGGCCTTTACACTCTACACCTCTTGCGCTCGCAGCACGCAGGTGCCACCCGCTCTGAGCATCTTCAAAAGGCACAGGGTCACGCAACGTGTGAACCACCGGGCGCGGGTGCAGCACACACCTAGGTCTTCGCTGTCGGCCTGAGAACACCCACGGCACAGGGCTTCTTTGGTGCACACACGTGGTAGCGGTCGGTGATGCATTCTGCTCTGTGAAACCTTCTCGGGGACACAGAGCGTGAGCGCACGTAGATTAGCCCTACACCTCATCCCTCTTTCTTGAGTGAGTTGTACTGCTATAAGGCAAAACTCCCTGCTGGAATCTCGGTGTGGCTTAAGTATCCTCTGGGAAGCGATCGCTGCTAGAGACACTGTGCTGCTCTCTAGGACAATGGTCTGTGCCTCCACTGCGCTGCTGTTGTCTCCAAGTCGCTTGCAAAGGCCTTTTCGAAGAGGTTGCTCACAGTGTCGTTTCTTTAGAGTAACCCACAGGCATACGAGGATGCCGGTTCTGTGAAGGAAAATGCTCCCTGCCTCAGCCACTTGGGCGCCGTTTTGTACAGGAAAGGACACTCCGCCTTGAAGGTTCTTCCTTCCGGATTGCCACTCGCACTGGCGATGTCTCCTGAATCTCGCGGGGTTACAGTGCCGTCACAAGGTCCGGATCTCAGGCCTAGAACGGCAGAGCGTCCGGCAGCTTTGAAAGAGACCTTCGGCATTCTTCTGGCCTTCGGGGACGCTCCATGAGGAACAAGCTCCTCAGCAGCGTGCGTCTTTAGATCTTTCATGGCAGAACCTCTGTGGGCGACCTCATTCCTCCCCCCACGTGAGAGACACACACAACCTGCCATTAGGGGGTGGAAGGCTTTCGAGTCCAGAAGCGAGGCTGGCGCTCCCACTCAGCATTCCTGCACGGAACTGAGCCCGGGTGCGTGAGACCGTGAGAGGGGGCAAAGACAGGCGTACCAGCGAGCTGTTCACGGTGCACGCTGACGCATCACCCTTCAAGCTCACGTTCATTTCATGGAGAGAACACGAGGCCTTGATGCGCTTTCCTGTGGTACGTAAACTTTGGTCGCGTCCCCTGGTGGGCACATCGGCTCAGGACTGCCCTGTCCCAAAGGCTCCAGGTGTGGAGCCCGACTCTTGGAGCTCAGCCTCACGTGGCTCTTTCACGGACGAGACCGGCTCGCAATGGGACCGTTCACGAGCTGGGGACCGTGCTGGCTGTTAGGAGTCGGCACACCAAGAGCCCTCCGAGGGAGAGGAGCTGCTGACGTTTGCCAGCACAGTCTCCAATTCCGAACTGCAACCATTCCCTGTAAGAGGCTCCCGAAAGCTTCGACGCAGTTTCTCAGTTAGCTATAAATGGAGGCCAGTCACTTGGCAGACTCCCCCAATGCCTGGCCTCCCAGGCTGCGATACAGACACGCCGACTGCTTCAGCCAACAGGGACAGCTTGGAGTAAAAGTGAGACTCCTACGTGTCAAAGTACTTGCCTGACGCTGGCCAGAAGCTCAAACATTTAGGGCAGGGCATCAGGGCACTTCGCCGCACGCGGAGCAAGTTTGTTCTCATCTCGCCTCTGAATGCCGAGTTTAACCAGCTAGGAAGCAAACTTCGGGAAAGGTACTCAGGGTGCCGCCGATTCAAAATTCTCTCACCAGACAGCCCAAATCGTGTACGCCTCTTTGTATTTTCCGTGGGCAGGACAAAATGGTGTCAACCCGCACGCCTCCAGCTGGGTGTGGGTTGGAGTGGGGTGGGGTGGGGTGGGGTGGGGTGGGAGTGGGGGTTGGGCGACGTACACTTTCCCCATGGGAAACAGGCCCACGCCTTCAGTGTGAAAGGCCTCTACGCCTCTCTGCTTTCGCAGCCCAGGCGTAGCCTCAGCTCTGAAAAGCTTCCAGAGCAGGAAGGTCAGAAAACCTTTGAACCACCCAGCAGGTGCAGCACAGAACAAGGGCTTCTCTCTTGGCCTGAGAACACCCACTGCCCAGCGCTCCTTTGTGTACACACGTGGTGGAGGAAGGGTGCTGGATTCGGCTCCGTGAGAACTTCTCCGGGCCACGTAGTGTGAACGCAAGTAGATGAGCCCTACATCTCATGCCAGTCTCCTGTGCGAGTTGGACAAGGCGAACTCCCTGCTTGAATCCCTGGGTGGGTTAAGTACCCTGCGGGGAAGGATCGTTGCTTGGGAGCCAGGGGCTGGTATCGAGGTGACTGTTGTGTGCATCCACTTCGCAGCTGTTCTCTCTCCGCGGGTTCCCTCTGCCTGCTGCAGCCAAAAGGGACAGCTTAGGGTAAAGATAAAAACCCAGTGTGTAAACGTTCTTGCCTAGCCCTCACCCCAAGCACAAGCTTATATGCCTCTGGTCAAAGGCTTTCGCCACAAGCTGAACACGTTTGGTCTCATCTAAGCCTCTGAAGCCCGAGTTTACCCAGCTACGAATCAAACTTCAGGAAAGGTGCTCAGGGTGATGCGGACTGCCAAGCGTTTCACCAGGCAGCCCAGATCGAGTACAAACACTTGTGTTTTAAACGGGCAGAGGAAATGGTGTCAAGAGCGCGCCTCCATCTCCCAGGCGACGTACACATTTTCTCCATGAGATGCAAGCCTTTCCTCCAGTGTGAAAGGCCTTTACACTCTACACCTCTTGCGCTCGCAGCACGCAGGTGCCACCCGCTCTGAGCATCTTCAAAAGGCACAGGGTCACGCAACGTGTGAACCACCGGGCGCGGGTGCAGCACACACCTAGGTCTTCGCTGTCGGCCTGAGAACACCCACGGCACAGGGCTTCTTTGGTGCACACACGTGGTAGCGGTCGGTGATGCATTCTGCTCCGTGAAAGCTTCTCGGGGACACAGAGCGTGAGCGCACGTAGATTAGCCCTACACCTCATCCCTCTTTCTTGAGTGAGTTGTACTGCTATAAGGCAAAACTCCCTGCTGGAATCTCGGTGTGGCTTAAGTATCCTCCGGGAAGCGATCGCTGCTAGAGACACTGTGCTGCTCTCTAGGATAATGGTCTGTGCCTCCACTGCACTGCTGTTGTCTCCAAGTCGCTTGCAAAGGCCTTTTCGAAGAGGTTGCTCACAGTGTCGTTTCTTTAGAGTAACCCACAGGCATACGAGGATGCCGGTTCTGTGAAGGAAAATGCTCCCTGCCTCAGCCACTTGGGCGCCGTTTTGTACAGGAAAGGACACTCCGCCTTGGAGGTTCTTCCTTCCGGATTGCCACTCGCACTGGCGATGTCTCCTGAATCTCGCGGGGTTACAGTGCCGTCCCAAGGTCCTTATCTCAGGCCTAGAACGGCAGAGCGTCCGGCAGCTTTGAAAGAGACCTTCGGCATTCTTCTGGCCTTCGGGGACGCTCCATGAGGAACAAGCTCCTCAGCAGCGTGCGTCTTTAGATCTTTCATGGCAGAACCTCTGTGGGCGACCTCATTCCTCCCCCCACGTGAGAGACACACACAACCTGCCATTAGGGCGTGGAAGGCTTTCGAGTCCAGAAGCGAGGCTGGCGCTCCCACTCAGCATTCCTGCACGGAACTGAGCCCGGGTGCGTGAGACCGTGAGAGGGGGCAAAGACAGGCGTACCAGCGAGCTGTTCATGGTGCACGCTGACGCATCACCCTTCAAGCTCACGTTCATTTCATGGAGAGAACACGAGGCCTTGATGCGCTTTCCTGTGGTACGTAAACTTTGGTCGCGTCCCCTGGTGGGCACATCGGCTCAGGACTGCCCTGTCCCAAAGGCTCCAGGTGTGGAGCCCGACTCTTGGAGCTCAGCCTCACGTGGCTCTTTCACGGACGAGACCGGCTCGCAATGGGACCGTTCACGAGCTGGGGACCGTGCTGGCTGTTAGGAGTCGGCACACCAAGAGCCCTCCGAGGGAGAGGAGCTGCTGACGTTTGCCAGCACAGTCTCCAATTCCGAACTGCAACCATTCCCTGTAAGAGGCTCCCGAAAGCTTCGACGCAGTTTCTCAGTTAGCTATAAATGGAGGCCAGTCACTTGGCAGACTCCCCCAACGCCCGGCCTCCCAGGCTGCGATACAGACACGCCGACTGCTTCAGCCAACAGGGACAGCTTGGAGTAAAAGTGAGACTCCTACGTGTCAAAGTACTTGCCTGACGCTGGCCAGAAGCTCAAACATTTAGGGCAGGGCATCAGGGCACTTCGCCGCACGCGGAGCAAGTTTGTTCTCATCTCGCCTCTGAATGCCGAGTTTAACCAGCTAGGAAGCAAACTTCGGGAAAGGTACTCAGGGTGCCGCCGATTCAAAATTCTCTCACCAGACAGCCCAAATCGTGTACGCCTCTTTGTATTTTCCATGGGCAGGACAAAATGGTGTCAACCCGCACGCCTCCAGCTGGGGGTGGGTTGGAGTGGGGTGGGGTGGGGTGGGGTGGGGTGGGAGTGGGGGTTGGGCGACGTACACTTTCCCCATGGGAAACAGGCCCACGCCTTCAGTGTGAAAGGCTTCTACGCCTCTCTGCTTTCGCAGCCCAGGCGTAGCCTCAGCTCTGAAAAGCTTCCAGAGCAGGAAGGTCAGAAAGCCTTTGAACCACCCAGCAGGTGCAGCACAGAACAAGGGCTTCTCTCTTGGCCTGAGAACACCCACTGCCCAGCGCTCCTTTGTGTACACACGTGGTGGAGGAAGGGTGCTGGATTCGGCTCCGTGAGAACTTCTCCGGGCCACGTAGTGTGAACACAAGTAGATGAGCCCTACATCTCATGCCAGTCTCCTGTGCGAGTTGGACAAGGCGAACTCCCTGCTTGAATCCCTGGGTGGGTTAAGTACCCTGCGGGGAAGGATCGTTGCTTGGGAGCCCGGGGCTGGTATCGAGGTGACTGTTCTGTGCATCCACTTCGCAGCTGTTCTCTCTCCGCGGGTTCCATCCGCCTGCTGCAGCCAAAAGGGACAGCTTAGGGTAAAGATAAAAACCCAGTGTGTAAACGTTCTTGCCTAGCCCTCGCCCCAAGCACAAGCTTATATGCCTCTGGTCAAAGGCTTTTGCCACAAGCTGAACACGTTTGGTCTCATCTAAGCCTCTGAAGCCCGAGTTTACCCAGCTACGAATCAAACTTCAGGAAAGGTGCTCAGGGTGATGCGGACTGCCAAGCGTTTCACCAGGCAGCCCAGATCGAGTACAAACACTTGTGTTTTAAACGGGCAGAGGTAATGGTGTCAAGAGCGCGCCTCCATCTCCCGGGCGACGTACTCATTTTCTCCATGAGATGCAAGCCCTTCCTCCAGTGTGAAAGGCCTTTACACTCTACACCTCTTGCGCTCGCAGCACGCAGGTGCCACCCGCTCTGAGCGTCTTCAAAAGGCACAGGGTCACGCAACGTGTGAACCACCGGGCGCGGGTGCAGCACACACCTAGGTCTTCGCTGTCGGCCTGAGAACACCCACGGCACAGGGCTTCTTTGGTGCACACACGTGGTAGCGGTCGGTGATGCATTCTGCTCCGTGAAACCTTCTCGGGGACACAGAGCGTGAGCGCACGTAGATTAGCCCTACACCTCATCCCTCTTTCTTGAGTGAGTTGTACTGCTATAAGGCAAAACTCCCTGCTGGAATCTCGGTGTGGCTTAAGTATCCTCCGGGAAGCGATCGCTGCTAGAGACACTGTGCTGCTCTCTAGGACAATGGTCTGTGCCTCCACTGCGCTGCTGTTGTCTCCACGTCACTTGCGAAGGCCTTTTCGAAGAGGTTGCTCACAGTGTCGTTTCTTTAGAGTAACCCACAGGCATACGAGGATGCCGGTTCTGTGAAGGAAAATGCTCCCTGCCTCAGCCACTTGGGCGCCGTTTTGTACAGGAAAGGACACTCCGCCTTGAAGGTTCTTCCTTCCGGATTGCCACTCGCACTGGCGATGTCTCCTGAATCTCGCGGGGTTACAGTGCCGTCCCAAGGTCCTTATCTCAGGCCTAGAACGGCAGAGCGTCCGGCAGCTTTGAAAGAGACCTTCGGCATTCTTCTGGCCTTCGGGGACGCTCCATGAGGAACAAGCTCCTCAGCAGCGTGCGTCTTTAGATCTTTCATGGCAGAACCTCTGTGGGCGACCTCATTCCTCCCCCCACGTGAGAGACACACACAACCTGCCATTAGGGCGTGGAAGGCTTTCGAGTCCAGAAGCGAGGCTGGCGCTCCCACTCAGCATTCCTGCACGGAACTGAGCCCGGGTGCGTGAGACCGTGAGAGGGGGCAAAGACAGGCGTACCAGCGAGCTGTTCATGGTGCACGCTGACGCATCACCCTTCAAGCTCACGTTCATTTCATGGAGAGAACACGAGGCCTTGATGCGCTTTCCTGTGGTACGTAAACTTTGGTCGCGTCCCCTGGTGGGCACATCGGCTCAGGACTGCCCTGTCCCAAAGGCTCCAGGTGTGGAGCCCGACTCTTGGAGCTCAGCCTCACGTGGCTCTTTCACGGACGAGACCGGCTCGCAATGGGACCGTTCACGAGCTGGGGACCGTGCTGGCTGTTAGGAGTCGGCACACCAAGAGCCCTCCGAGGGAGAGGAGCTGCTGACGTTTGCCAGCACAGTCTCCAATTCCCAACTGCAACCATTCCCTGTAAGAGGCTCCCGAAAGCTTCGACGCAGTTTCTCAGTTAGCTATAAATGGAGGCCAGTCACTTGGCAGACTCCCCCAACGCCCGGCCTCCCAGGCTGCGATACAGACACGCCGACTGCTTCAGCCAACAGGGACAGCTTGGAGTAAAAGTGAGACTCCTACGTGTCAAAGTACTTGCCTGACGCTGGCCAGAAGCTCAAACATTTAGGGCAGGGCATCAGGGCACTTCGCCGCACGCGGAGCAAGTTTGTTCTCATCTCGCCTCTGAATGCCGAGTTTAACCAGCTAGGAAGCAAACTTCGGGAAAGGTACTCAGGGTGCCGCCGATTCAAAATTCTCTCACCAGACAGCCCAAATCGTGTACGCCTCTTTGTATTTTCCATGGGCAGGACAAAATGGTGTCAACCCGCACGCCTCCAGCTGGGGGTGGGTTGGAGTGGGGTGGGGTGGGGTGGGGTGGGGTGGGAGTGGGGGTTGGGCGACGTACACTTTCCCCATGGGAAACAGGCCCACGCCTTCAGTGTGAAAGGCTTCTACGCCTCTCTGCTTTCGCAGCCCAGGCGTAGCCTCAGCTCTGAAAAGCTTCCAGAGCAGGAAGGTCAGAAAGCCTTTGAACCACCCAGCAGGTGCAGCACAGAACAAGGGCTTCTCTCTTGGCCTGAGAACACCCACTGCCCAGCGCTCCTTTGTGTACACACGTGGTGGAGGAAGGGTGCTGGATTCGGCTCCGTGAGAACTTCTCCGGGCCACGTAGTGTGAACACAAGTAGATGAGCCCTACATCTCATGCCAGTCTCCTGTGCGAGTTGGACAAGGCGAACTCCCTGCTTGAATCCCTGGGTGGGTTAAGTACCCTGCGGGGAAGGATCGTTGCTTGGGAGCCCGGGGCTGGTATCGAGGTGACTGTTCTGTGCATCCACTTCGCAGCTGTTCTCTCTCCGCGGGTTCCATCCGCCTGCTGCAGCCAAAAGGGACAGCTTAGGGTAAAGATAAAAACCCAGTGTGTAAACGTTCTTGCCTAGCCCTCGCCCCAAGCACAAGCTTATATGCCTCTGGTCAAAGGCTTTTGCCACAAGCTGAACACGTTTGGTCTCATCTAAGCCTCTGAAGCCCGAGTTTACCCAGCTACGAATCAAACTTCAGGAAAGGTGCTCAGGGTGATGCGGACTGCCAAGCGTTTCACCAGGCAGCCCAGATCGAGTACAAACACTTGTGTTTTAAACGGGCAGAGGTAATGGTGTCAAGAGCGCGCCTCCATCTCCCGGGCGACGTACTCATTTTCTCCATGAGATGCAAGCCCTTCCTCCAGTGTGAAAGGCCTTTACACTCTACACCTCTTGCGCTCGCAGCACGCAGGTGCCACCCGCTCTGAGCGTCTTCAAAAGGCACAGGGTCACGCAACGTGTGAACCACCGGGCGCGGGTGCAGCACACACCTAGGTCTTCGCTGTCGGCCTGAGAACACCCACGGCACAGGGCTTCTTTGGTGCACACACGTGGTAGCGGTCGGTGATGCATTCTGCTCCGTGAAACCTTCTCGGGGACACAGAGCGTGAGCGCACGTAGATTAGCCCTACACCTCATCCCTCTTTCTTGAGTGAGTTGTACTGCTATAAGGCAAAACTCCCTGCTGGAATCTCGGTGTGGCTTAAGTATCCTCCGGGAAGCGATCGCTGCTAGAGACACTGTGCTGCTCTCTAGGACAATGGTCTGTGCCTCCACTGCGCTGCTGTTGTCTCCACGTCACTTGCGAAGGCCTTTTCGAAGAGGTTGCTCACAGTGTCGTTTCTTTAGAGTAACCCACAGGCATACGAGGATGCCGGTTCTGTGAAGGAAAATGCTCCCTGCCTCAGCCACTTGGGCGCCGTTTTGTACAGGAAAGGACACTCCGCCTTGAAGGTTCTTCCTTCCGGATTGCCACTCGCACTGGCGATGTCTCCTGAATCTCGCGGGGTTACAGTGCCGTCCCAAGGTCCTTATCTCAGGCCTAGAACGGCAGAGCGTCCGGCAGCTTTGAAAGAGACCTTCGGCATTCTTCTGGCCTTCGGGGACGCTCCATGAGGAACAAGCTCCTCAGCAGCGTGCGTCTTTAGATCTTTCATGGCAGAACCTCTGTGGGCGACCTCATTCCTCCCCCCACGTGAGAGACACACACAACCTGCCATTAGGGCGTGGAAGGCTTTCGAGTCCAGAAGCGAGGCTGGCGCTCCCACTCAGCATTCCTGCACGGAACTGAGCCCGGGTGCGTGAGACCGTGAGAGGGGGCAAAGACAGGCGTACCAGCGAGCTGTTCATGGTGCACGCTGACGCATCACCCTTCAAGCTCACGTTCATTTCATGGAGAGAACACGAGGCCTTGATGCGCTTTCCTGTGGTACGTAAACTTTGGTCGCGTCCCCTGGTGGGCACATCGGCTCAGGACTGCCCTGTCCCAAAGGCTCCAGGTGTGGAGCCCGACTCTTGGAGCTCAGCCTCACGTGGCTCTTTCACGGACGAGACCGGCTCGCAATGGGACCGTTCACGAGCTGGGGACCGTGCTGGCTGTTAGGAGTCGGCACACCAAGAGCCCTCCGAGGGAGAGGAGCTGCTGACGTTTGCCAGCACAGTCTCCAATTCCCAACTGCAACCATTCCCTGTAAGAGGCTCCCGAAAGCTTCGACGCAGTTTCTCAGTTAGCTATAAATGGAGGCCAGTCACTTGGCAGACTCCCCCAACGCCCGGCCTCCCAGGCTGCGATACAGACACGCCGACTGCTTCAGCCAACAGGGACAGCTTGGAGTAAAAGTGAGACTCCTACGTGTCAAAGTACTTGCCTGACGCTGGCCAGAAGCTCAAACATTTAGGGCAGGGCATCAGGGCACTTCGCCGCACGCGGAGCAAGTTTGTTCTCATCTCGCCTCTGAATGCCGAGTTTAACCAGCTAGGAAGCAAACTTCGGGAAAGGTACTCAGGGTGCCGCCGATTCAAAATTCTCTCACCAGACAGCCCAAATCGTGTACGCCTCTTTGTATTTTCCATGGGCAGGACAAAATGGTGTCAACCCGCACGCCTCCAGCTGGGGGTGGGTTGGAGTGGGGTGGGGTGGGGTGGGGTGGGGTGGGAGTGGGGGTTGGGCGACGTACACTTTCCCCATGGGAAACAGGCCCACGCCTTCAGTGTGAAAGGCTTCTACGCCTCTCTGCTTTCGCAGCCCAGGCGTAGCCTCAGCTCTGAAAAGCTTCCAGAGCAGGAAGGTCAGAAAGCCTTTGAACCACCCAGCAGGTGCAGCACAGAACAAGGGCTTCTCTCTTGGCCTGAGAACACCCACTGCCCAGCGCTCCTTTGTGTACACACGTGGTGGAGGAAGGGTGCTGGATTCGGCTCCGTGAGAACTTCTCCGGGCCACGTAGTGTGAACACAAGTAGATGAGCCCTACATCTCATGCCAGTCTCCTGTGCGAGTTGGACAAGGCGAACTCCCTGCTTGAATCCCTGGGTGGGTTAAGTACCCTGCGGGGAAGGATCGTTGCTTGGGAGCCCGGGGCTGGTATCGAGGTGACTGTTCTGTGCATCCACTTCGCAGCTGTTCTCTCTCCGCGGGTTCCATCCGCCTGCTGCAGCCAAAAGGGACAGCTTAGGGTAAAGATAAAAACCCAGTGTGTAAACGTTCTTGCCTAGCCCTCGCCCCAAGCACAAGCTTATATGCCTCTGGTCAAAGGCTTTTGCCACAAGCTGAACACGTTTGGTCTCATCTAAGCCTCTGAAGCCCGAGTTTACCCAGCTACGAATCAAACTTCAGGAAAGGTGCTCAGGGTGATGTGGACTGCCAAGCGTTTCACCAGGCAGCCCAGATCGAGTACAAACACTTGTGTTTTAAACGGGCAGAGGTAATGGTGTCAAGAGCGCGCCTCCATCTCCCGGGCGACGTACTCATTTTCTCCATGAGATGCAAGCCCTTCCTCCAGTGTGAAAGGCCTTTACACTCTACACCTCTTGCGCTCGCAGCACGCAGGTGCCACCCGCTCTGAGCGTCTTCAAAAGGCACAGGGTCACGCAACGTGTGAACCACCGGGCGCGGGTGCAGCACACACCTAGGTCTTCGCTGTCGGCCTGAGAACACCCACGGCACAGGGCTTCTTTGGTGCACACACGTGGTAGCGGTCGGTGATGCATTCTGCTCCGTGAAACCTTCTCGGGGACACAGAGCGTGAGCGCACGTAGATTAGCCCTACACCTCATCCCTCTTTCTTGAGTGAGTTGTACTGCTATAAGGCAAAACTCCCTGCTGGAATCTCGGTGTGGCTTAAGTATCCTCCGGGAAGCGATCGCTGCTAGAGACACTGTGCTGCTCTCTAGGACAATGGTCTGTGCCTCCACTGCGCTGCTGTTGTCTCCACGTCGCTTGCGAAGGCCTTTTCGAAGAGGTTGCTCACAGTGTCGTTTCTTTAGAGTAACCCACAGGCATACGAGGATGCCGGTTCTGTGAAGGAAAATGCTCCCTGCCTCAGCCACTTGGGCGCCGTTTTGTACAGGAAAGGACACTCCGCCTTGAAGGTTCTTCCTTCCGGATTGCCACTCGCACTGGCGATGTCTCCTGAATCTCGCGGGGTTACAGTGCCGTCCCAAGGTCCTTATCTCAGGCCTAGAACGGCAGAGCGTCCGGCAGCTTTGAAAGAGACCTTCGGCATTCTTCTGGCCTTCGGGGACGCTCCATGAGGAACAAGCTCCTCAGCAGCGTGCGTCTTTAGATCTTTCATGGCAGAACCTCTGTGGGCGACCTCATTCCTCCCCCCACGTGAGAGACACACACAACCTGCCATTAGGGCGTGGAAGGCTTTCGAGTCCAGAAGCGAGGCTGGCGCTCCCACTCAGCATTCCTGCACGGAACTGAGCCCGGGTGCGTGAGACCGTGAGAGGGGGCAAAGACAGGCGTACCAGCGAGCTGTTCATGGTGCACGCTGACGCATCACCCTTCAAGCTCACGTTCATTTCATGGAGAGAACACGAGGCCTTGATGCGCTTTCCTGTGGTACGTAAACTTTGGTCGCGTCCCCTGGTGGGCACATCGGCTCAGGACTGCCCTGTCCCAAAGGCTCCAGGTGTGGAGCCCGACTCTTGGAGCTCAGCCTCACGTGGCTCTTTCACGGACGAGACCGGCTCGCAATGGGACCGTTCATGAGCTGGGGACCGTGCTGGCTGTTAGGAGTCGGCACACCAAGAGCCCTCCGAGGGAGAGGAGCTGCTGACGTTTGCCAGCACAGTCTCCAATTCCCAACTGCAACCATTCCCTGTAAGAGGCTCCCGAAAGCTTCGACGCAGTTTCTCAGTTAGCTATAAATGGAGGCCAGTCACTTGGCAGACTCCCCCAACGCCCGGCCTCCCAGGCTGCGATACAGACACGCCGACTGCTTCAGCCAACAGGGACAGCTTGGAGTAAAAGTGAGACTCCTACGTGTCAAAGTACTTGCCTGACGCTGGCCAGAAGCTCAAACATTTAGGGCAGGGCATCAGGGCACTTCGCCGCACGCGGAGCAAGTTTGTTCTCATCTCGCCTCTGAATGCCGAGTTTAACCAGCTAGGAAGCAAACTTCGGGAAAGGTACTCAGGGTGCCGCCGATTCAAAATTCTCTCACCAGACAGCCCAAATCGTGTACGCCTCTTTGTATTTTCCATGGGCAGGACAAAATGGTGTCAACCCGCACGCCTCCAGCTGGGGGTGGGTTGGAGTGGGGTGGGGTGGGGTGGGGTGGGGTGGGAGTGGGGGTTGGGCGACGTACACTTTCCCCATGGGAAACAGGCCCACGCCTTCAGTGTGAAAGGCTTCTACGCCTCTCTGCTTTCGCAGCCCAGGCGTAGCCTCAGCTCTGAAAAGCTTCCAGAGCAGGAAGGTCAGAAAGCCTTTGAACCACCCAGCAGGTGCAGCACAGAACAAGGGCTTCTCTCTTGGCCTGAGAACACCCACTGCCCAGCGCTCCTTTGTGTACACACGTGGTGGAGGAAGGGTGCTGGATTCGGCTCCGTGAGAACTTCTCCGGGCCACGTAGTGTGAACACAAGTAGATGAGCCCTACATCTCATGCCAGTCTCCTGTGCGAGTTGGACAAGGCGAACTCCCTGCTTGAATCCCTGGGTGGGTTAAGTACCCTGCGGGGAAGGATCGTTGCTTGGGAGCCCGGGGCTGGTATCGAGGTGACTGTTCTGTGCATCCACTTCGCAGCTGTTCTCTCTCCGCGGGTTCCATCCGCCTGCTGCAGCCAAAAGGGACAGCTTAGGGTAAAGATAAAAACCCAGTGTGTAAACGTTCTTGCCTAGCCCTCGCCCCAAGCACAAGCTTATATGCCTCTGGTCAAAGGCTTTTGCCACAAGCTGAACACGTTTGGTCTCATCTAAGCCTCTGAAGCCCGAGTTTACCCAGCTACGAATCAAACTTCAGGAAAGGTGCTCAGGGTGATGCGGACTGCCAAGCGTTTCACCAGGCAGCCCAGATCGAGTACAAACACTTGTGTTTTAAACGGGCAGAGGTAATGGTGTCAAGAGCGCGCCTCCATCTCCCGGGCGACGTACTCATTTTCTCCATGAGATGCAAGCCCTTCCTCCAGTGTGAAAGGCCTTTACACTCTACACCTCTTGCGCTCGCAGCACGCAGGTGCCACCCGCTCTGAGCGTCTTCAAAAGGCACAGGGTCACGCAACGTGTGAACCACCGGGCGCGGGTGCAGCACACACCTAGGTCTTCGCTGTCGGCCTGAGAACACCCACGGCACAGGGCTTCTTTGGTGCACACACGTGGTAGCGGTCGGTGATGCATTCTGCTCCGTGAAACCTTCTCGGGGACACAGAGCGTGAGCGCACGTAGATTAGCCCTACACCTCATCCCTCTTTCTTGAGTGAGTTGTACTGCTATAAGGCAAAACTCCCTGCTGGAATCTCGGTGTGGCTTAAGTATCCTCCGGGAAGCGATCGCTGCTAGAGACACTGTGCTGCTCTCTAGGACAATGGTCTGTGCCTCCACTGCGCTGCTGTTGTCTCCACGTCGCTTGCGAAGGCCTTTTCGAAGAGGTTGCTCACAGTGTCGTTTCTTTAGAGTAACCCACAGGCATACGAGGATGCCGGTTCTGTGAAGGAAAATGCTCCCTGCCTCAGCCACTTGGGCGCCGTTTTGTACAGGAAAGGACACTCCGCCTTGAAGGTTCTTCCTTCCGGATTGCCACTCGCACTGGCGATGTCTCCTGAATCTCGCGGGGTTACAGTGCCGTCCCAAGGTCCTTATCTCAGGCCTAGAACGGCAGAGCGTCCGGCAGCTTTGAAAGAGACCTTCGGCATTCTTCTGGCCTTCGGGGACGCTCCATGAGGAACAAGCTCCTCAGCAGCGTGCGTCTTTAGATCTTTCATGGCAGAACCTCTGTGGGCGACCTCATTCCTCCCCCCACGTGAGAGACACACACAACCTGCCATTAGGGCGTGGAAGGCTTTCGAGTCCAGAAGCGAGGCTGGCGCTCCCACTCAGCATTCCTGCACGGAACTGAGCCCGGGTGCGTGAGACCGTGAGAGGGGGCAAAGACAGGCGTACCAGCGAGCTGTTCATGGTGCACGCTGACGCATCACCCTTCAAGCTCACGTTCATTTCATGGAGAGAACACGAGGCCTTGATGCGCTTTCCTGTGGTACGTAAACTTTGGTCGCGTCCCCTGGTGGGCACATCGGCTCAGGACTGCCCTGTCCCAAAGGCTCCAGGTGTGGAGCCCGACTCTTGGAGCTCAGCCTCACGTGGCTCTTTCACGGACGAGACCGGCTCGCAATGGGACCGTTCACGAGCTGGGGACCGTGCTGGCTGTTAGGAGTCGGCACACCAAGAGCCCTCCGAGGGAGAGGAGCTGCTGACGTTTGCCAGCACAGTCTCCAATTCCCAACTGCAACCATTCCCTGTAAGAGGCTCCCGAAAGCTTCGACGCAGTTTCTCAGTTAGCTATAAATGGAGGCCAGTCACTTGGCAGACTCCCCCAACGCCCGGCCTCCCAGGCTGCGATACAGACACGCCGACTGCTTCAGCCAACAGGGACAGCTTGGAGTAAAAGTGAGACTCCTACGTGTCAAAGTACTTGCCTGACGCTGGCCAGAAGCTCAAACATTTAGGGCAGGGCATCAGGGCACTTCGCCGCACGCGGAGCAAGTTTGTTCTCATCTCGCCTCTGAATGCCGAGTTTAACCAGCTAGGAAGCAAACTTCGGGAAAGGTACTCAGGGTGCCGCCGATTCAAAATTCTCTCACCAGACAGCCCAAATCGTGTACGCCTCTTTGTATTTTCCGTGGGCAGGACAAAATGGTGTCAACCCGCACGCCTCCAGCTGGGTGTGGGTTGGAGTGGGGTGGGGTGGGGTGGGGTGGGGTGGGAGTGGGGGTTGGGCGACGTACACTTTCCCCATGGGAAACAGGCCCACGCCTTCAGTGTGAAAGGCCTCTACGCCTCTCTGCTTTCGCAGCCCAGGCGTAGCCTCAGCTCTGAAAAGCTTCCAGAGCAGGAAGGTCAGAAAACCTTTGAACCACCCAGCAGGTGCAGCACAGAACAAGGGCTTCTCTCTTGGCCTGAGAACACCCACTGCCCAGCGCTCCTTTGTGTACACACGTGGTGGAGGAAGGGTGCTGGATTCGGCTCCGTGAGAACTTCTCCGGGCCACGTAGTGTGAACGCAAGTAGATGAGCCCTACATCTCATGCCAGTCTCCTGTGCGAGTTGGACAAGGCGAACTCCCTGCTTGAATCCCTGGGTGGGTTAAGTACCCTGCGGGGAAGGATCGTTGCTTGGGAGCCCGGGGCTGGTATCGAGGTGACTGTTGTGTGCATCCACTTCGCAGCTGTTCTCTCTCCGCGGGTTCCCTCCGCCTGCTGCAGCCAAAAGGGACAGCTTAGGGTAAAGATAAAAACCCAGTGTGTAAACGTTCTTGCCTAGCCCTCACCCCAAGCACAAGCTTATATGCCTCTGGTCAAAGGCTTTCGCCACAAGCTGAACACGTTTGGTCTCATCTAAGCCTCTGAAGCCCGAGTTTACCCAGCTACGAATCAAACTTCAGGAAAGGTGCTCAGGGTGATGCGGACTGCCAAGCGTTTCACCAGGCAGCCCAGATCGAGTACAAACACTTGTGTTTTAAACGGGCAGAGGAAATGGTGTCAAGAGCGCGCCTCTATCTCCCGGGCGACGTACACATTTTCTCCATGAGATGCAAGCCTTTCCTCCAGTGTGAAAGGCCTTTACACTCTACACCTCTTGCGCTCACAGCACGCAGGTGCCACCCACTCTGAGCATCTTCAAAAGGCACAGGGTCACACAACGTGTGAACCACCGGGCGCGGGTGCAGCACACACCTAGGTCTTCGCTGTCGGCCTGAGAACACCCACGGCACAGGGCTTCTTTGGTGCACACACGTGGTAGCGGTCGGTGATGCATTCTGCTCCGTGAAACCTTCTCAGGGACACAGAGCGTGAGCGCACGTAGATTAGCCCTACACCTCATCCCTCTTTCTTGAGTGAGTTGTACTGCTATAAGGCAAAACTCCCTGCTGGAATCTCGGTGTGGCTTAAGTATCCTCCGGGAAGCGATCGCTGCTAGAGACACTGTGCTGCTCTCTAGGACAATGGTCTGTGCCTCCACTGCGCTGCTGTTGTCTCCAAGTCGCTTGCGAAGGCCTTTTCGAAGAGGTTGCTCACAGTGTCGTTTCTTTAGAGTAACCCACAGGTATACGAGGATGCCGGTTCTGTGAAGGAAAATGCTCCCTGCCTCAGCCACTTGGGCGCCGTTTTGTACAGGAAAGGACACTCCGCCTTGAAGGTTCTTCCTTCCGGATTGCCACTCGCACTGGCGATGTCTCCTGAATCTCGCGGGGTTACAGTGCCGTCACAAGGTCCGGATCTCAGGCCTAGAACGGCAGAGCGTCCGGCAGCTTTGAAAGAGACCTTCGGCATTCTTCTGGCCTTCGGGGACGCTCCATGAGGAACAAGCTCCTCAGCAGCGTGCGTCTTTAGATCTTTCATGGCAGAACCTCTGTGGGCGACCTCATTCCTCCCCCCACGTGAGAGACACACACAACCTGCCATTAGGGGGTGGAAGGCTTTCGAGTCCAGAAGCGAGGCTGGCGCTCCCACTCAGCATTCCTGCACGGAACTGAGCCCGGGTGCGTGAGACCGTGAGAGGGGGCAAAGACAGGCGTACCAGCGAGCTGTTCACGGTGCACGCTGACGCATCACCCTTCAAGCTCACGTTCATTTCATGGAGAGAACACGAGGCCTTGATGCGCTTTCCTGTGGTACGTAAACTTTGGTCGCGTCCCCTGGTGGGCACATCGGCTCAGGACTGCCCTGTCCCAAAGGCTCCAGGTGTGGAGCCCGACTCTTGGAGCTCAGCCTCACGTGGCTCTTTCACGGACGAGACCGGCTCGCAATGGGACCGTTCACGAGCTGGGGACCGTGCTGGCTGTTAGGAGTCGGCACACCAAGAGCCCTCCGAGGGAGAGGAGCTGCTGACGTTTGCCAGCACAGTCTCCAATTCCCAACTGCAACCATTCCCTGTAAGAGGCTCCCGAAAGCTTCGACGCAGTTTCTCAGTTAGCTATAAATGGAGGCCAGTCACTTGGCAGACTCCCCCAACGCCCGGCCTCCCAGGCTGCGATACAGACACGCCGACTGCTTCAGCCAACAGGGACAGCTTGGAGTAAAAGTGAGACTCCTACGTGTCAAAGTACTTGCCTGACACTGGCCAGAAGCTCAAACATTTAGGGCAGGGCATCAGGGCACTTCGCCACACGCGGAGCAAGTTTGTTCTCATCTCGCCTCTGAATGCCGAGTTTAACCAGCTAGGAAGCAAACTTCGGGAAAGGTACTCAGGGTGCCGCCGATTCAAAATTCTCTCACCAGACAGCCCAAATCGTGTACGCCTCTTTGTATTTTCCATGGGCAGGACAAAATGGTGTCAACCCGCACGCCTCCAGCTGGGGGTGGGTTGGAGTGGGGTGGGGTGGGGTGGGGTGGGGTGGGAATGGGGGTTGGGCGACGTACACTTTCCCCATGGGAAACAGGCCCACGCCTTCAGTGTGAAAGGCCTCTACGCCTCTCTGCTTTCGCAGCCCAGGCGTAGCCTCAGCTCTGAAAAGCTTCCAGAGCAGGAAGGTCAGAAAACCTTTGAACCACCCAGCAGGTGCAGCACAGAACAAGGGCTTCTCTCTTGGCCTGAGAACACCCACTGCCCAGCGCTCCTTTGTGTACACACGTGGTGGAGGAAGGGTGCTGGATTCGGCTCCGTGAGAACTTCTCCGGGCCACGTAGTGTGAACGCAAGTAGATGAGCCCTACATCTCATGCCAGTCTCCTGTGCGAGTTGGACAAGGCGAACTCCCTGCTTGAATCCCTGGGTGGGTTAAGTACCCTGCGGGGAAGGATCGTTGCTTGGGAGCCCGGGGCTGGTATCGAGGTGACTGTTGTGTGCATCCACTTCGCAGCTGTTCTCTCTCCGCGGGTTCCCTCCGCCTGCTGCAGCCAAAAGGGACAGCTTAGGGTAAAGATAAAAACCCAGTGTGTAAACGTTCTTGCCTAGCCCTCGCCCCAAGCACAAGCACATATGCCTCTGGTCAAAGGCTTTCGCCACAAGCTGAACACGTTTGGTCTCATCTAAGCCTCTGAAGCCCGAGTTTACCCAGCTACGAATCAAACTTCAGGAAAGGTGCTCAGGGTGATGCGGACTGCCAAACGTTTCACCAGGCAGCCCAGATCGAGTACAAACACTTGTGTTTTAAACGGGCAGAGGAAATGGTGTCAAGAGCGCGCCTCTATCTCCCGGGCGACGTACTCATTTTCTCCATGAGATGCAAGCCCTTCCTCCAGTGTGAAAGGCCTTTACACTCTACACCTCTTGCGCTCGCAGCACGCAGGTGCCACCCGCTCTGAGCATCTTCAAAAGGCACAGGGTCACGCAACGTGTGAACCACCGGGCGCGGGTGCAGCACACACCTAGGTCTTCGCTGTCGGCCTGAGAACACCCACGGCACAGGGCTTCTTTGGTGCACACACGTGGTAGCGGTCGGTGATGCATTGTGCTCCGTGAAACCTTCTCGGGGACACAGAGCGTGAGCGCACGTAGATTAGCCCTACACCTCATCCCTCTTTCTTGAGTGAGTTGTACTGCTATAAGGCAAAACTCCCTGCTGGAATCTCGGTGTGGCTTAAGTATCCTCCGGGAAGCGATCGCTGCTAGAGACACTGTGCTGCTCTCTAGGACAATGGTCTGTGCCTCCACTGCGCTGCTGTTGTCTCCAAGTCGCTTGCGAAGGCCTTTTCGAAGAGGTTGCTCACAGTGTCGTTTCTTTAGAGTAACCCACAGGCATACGAGGATGCCGGTTCTGTGAAGGAAAATGCTCCCTGCCTCAGCCACTTGGGCGCCGTTTTGTACAGGAAAGGACACTCCGCCTTGAAGGTTCTTCCTTCCGGATTGCCACTCGCACTGGCGATGTCTCCTGAATCTCGCGGGGTTACAGTGCCGTCCCAAGGTCCTTATCTCAGGCCTAGAACGGCAGAGCGTCCGGCAGCTTTGAAAGAGACCTTCGGCATTCTTCTGGCCTTCGGGGACGCTCCATGAGGAACAAGCTCCTCAGCAGCGTGCGTCTTTAGATCTTTCATGGCAGAACCTCTGTGGGCGACCTCATTCCTCCCCCCACGTGAGAGACACACACAACCTGCCATTAGGGCGTGGAAGGCTTTCGAGTCCAGAAGCGAGGCTGGCGCTCCCACTCAGCATTCCTGCACGGAACTGAGCCCGGGTGCGTGAGACCGTGAGAGGGGGCAAAGACAGGCGTACCAGCGAGCTGTTCATGGTGCACGCTGACGCATCACCCTTCAAGCTCACGTTCATTTCATGGAGAGAACACGAGGCCTTGATGCGCTTTCCTGTGGTACGTAAACTTTGGTCGCGTCCCCTGGTGGGCACATCGGCTCAGGACTGCCCTGTCCCAAAGGCTCCAGGTGTGGAGCCCGACTCTTGGAGCTCAGCCTCACGTGGCTCTTTCACGGACGAGACCGGCTCGCAATGGGACCGTTCATGAGCTGGGGACCGTGCTGGCTGTTAGGAGTCGGCACACCAAGAGCCCTCCGAGGGAGAGGAGCTGCTGACGTTTGCCAGCACAGTCTCCAATTCCCAACTGCAACCATTCCCTGTAAGAGGCTCCCGAAAGCTTCGACGCAGTTTCTCAGTTAGCTATAAATGGAGGCCAGTCACTTGGCAGACTCCCCCAACGCCCGGCCTCCCAGGCTGCGATACAGACACGCCGACTGCTTCAGCCAACAGGGACAGCTTGGAGTAAAAGTGAGACTCCTACGTGTCAAAGTACTTGCCTGACGCTGGCCAGAAGCTCAAACATTTAGGGCAGGGCATCAGGGCACTTCGCCGCACGCGGAGCAAGTTTGTTCTCATCTCGCCTCTGAATGCCGAGTTTAACCAGCTAGGAAGCAAACTTCGGGAAAGGTACTCAGGGTGCCGCCGATTCAAAATTCTCTCACCAGACAGCCCAAATCGTGTACGCCTCTTTGTATTTTCCATGGGCAGGACAAAATGGTGTCAACCCGCACGCCTCCAGCTGGGGGTGGGTTGGAGTGGGGTGGGGTGGGGTGGGGTGGGGTGGGAGTGGGGGTTGGGCGACGTACACTTTCCCCATGGGAAACAGGCCCACGCCTTCAGTGTGAAAGGCTTCTACGCCTCTCTGCTTTCGCAGCCCAGGCGTAGCCTCAGCTCTGAAAAGCTTCCAGAGCAGGAAGGTCAGAAAGCCTTTGAACCACCCAGCAGGTGCAGCACAGAACAAGGGCTTCTCTCTTGGCCTGAGAACACCCACTGCCCAGCGCTCCTTTGTGTACACACGTGGTGGAGGAAGGGTGCTGGATTCGGCTCCGTGAGAACTTCTCCGGGCCACGTAGTGTGAACACAAGTAGATGAGCCCTACATCTCATGCCAGTCTCCTGTGCGAGTTGGACAAGGCGAACTCCCTGCTTGAATCCCTGGGTGGGTTAAGTACCCTGCGGGGAAGGATCGTTGCTTGGGAGCCCGGGGCTGGTATCGAGGTGACTGTTCTGTGCATCCACTTCGCAGCTGTTCTCTCTCCGCGGGTTCCATCCGCCTGCTGCAGCCAAAAGGGACAGCTTAGGGTAAAGATAAAAACCCAGTGTGTAAACGTTCTTGCCTAGCCCTCGCCCCAAGCACAAGCTTATATGCCTCTGGTCAAAGGCTTTTGCCACAAGCTGAACACGTTTGGTCTCATCTAAGCCTCTGAAGCCCGAGTTTACCCAGCTACGAATCAAACTTCAGGAAAGGTGCTCAGGGTGATGCGGACTGCCAAGCGTTTCACCAGGCAGCCCAGATCGAGTACAAACACTTGTGTTTTAAACGGGCAGAGGTAATGGTGTCAAGAGCGCGCCTCCATCTCCCGGGCGACGTACTCATTTTCTCCATGAGATGCAAGCCCTTCCTCCAGTGTGAAAGGCCTTTACACTCTACACCTCTTGCGCTCGCAGCACGCAGGTGCCACCCGCTCTGAGCGTCTTCAAAAGGCACAGGGTCACGCAACGTGTGAACCACCGGGCGCGGGTGCAGCACACACCTAGGTCTTCGCTGTCGGCCTGAGAACACCCACGGCACAGGGCTTCTTTGGTGCACACACGTGGTAGCGGTCGGTGATGCATTCTGCTCCGTGAAACCTTCTCGGGGACACAGAGCGTGAGCGCACGTAGATTAGCCCTACACCTCATCCCTCTTTCTTGAGTGAGTTGTACTGCTATAAGGCAAAACTCCCTGCTGGAATCTCGGTGTGGCTTAAGTATCCTCCGGGAAGCGATCGCTGCTAGAGACACTGTGCTGCTCTCTAGGACAATGGTCTGTGCCTCCACTGCGCTGCTGTTGTCTCCACGTCGCTTGCGAAGGCCTTTTCGAAGAGGTTGCTCACAGTGTCGTTTCTTTAGAGTAACCCACAGGCATACGAGGATGCCGGTTCTGTGAAGGAAAATGCTCCCTGCCTCAGCCACTTGGGCGCCGTTTTGTACAGGAAAGGACACTCCGCCTTGAAGGTTCTTCCTTCCGGATTGCCACTCGCACTGGCGATGTCTCCTGAATCTCGCGGGGTTACAGTGCCGTCCCAAGGTCCTTATCTCAGGCCTAGAACGGCAGAGCGTCCGGCAGCTTTGAAAGAGACCTTCGGCATTCTTCTGGCCTTCGGGGACGCTCCATGAGGAACAAGCTCCTCAGCAGCGTGCGTCTTTAGATCTTTCATGGCAGAACCTCTGTGGGCGACCTCATTCCTCCCCCCACGTGAGAGACACACACAACCTGCCATTAGGGCGTGGAAGGCTTTCGAGTCCAGAAGCGAGGCTGGCGCTCCCACTCAGCATTCCTGCACGGAACTGAGCCCGGGTGCGTGAGACCGTGAGAGGGGGCAAAGACAGGCGTACCAGCGAGCTGTTCATGGTGCACGCTGACGCATCACCCTTCAAGCTCACGTTCATTTCATGGAGAGAACACGAGGCCTTGATGCGCTTTCCTGTGGTACGTAAACTTTGGTCGCGTCCCCTGGTGGGCACATCGGCTCAGGACTGCCCTGTCCCAAAGGCTCCAGGTGTGGAGCCCGACTCTTGGAGCTCAGCCTCACGTGGCTCTTTCACGGACGAGACCGGCTCGCAATGGGACCGTTCACGAGCTGGGGACCGTGCTGGCTGTTAGGAGTCGGCACACCAAGAGCCCTCCGAGGGAGAGGAGCTGCTGACGTTTGCCAGCACAGTCTCCAATTCCCAACTGCAACCATTCCCTGTAAGAGGCTCCCGAAAGCTTCGACGCAGTTTCTCAGTTAGCTATAAATGGAGGCCAGTCACTTGGCAGACTCCCCCAACGCCCGGCCTCCCAGGCTGCGATACAGACACGCCGACTGCTTCAGCCAACAGGGACAGCTTGGAGTAAAAGTGAGACTCCTACGTGTCAAAGTACTTGCCTGACGCTGGCCAGAAGCTCAAACATTTAGGGCAGGGCATCAGGGCACTTCGCCGCACGCGGAGCAAGTTTGTTCTCATCTCGCCTCTGAATGCCGAGTTTAACCAGCTAGGAAGCAAACTTCGGGAAAGGTACTCAGGGTGCCGCCGATTCAAAATTCTCTCACCAGACAGCCCAAATCGTGTACGCCTCTTTGTATTTTCCGTGGGCAGGACAAAATGGTGTCAACCCGCACGCCTCCAGCTGGGTGTGGGTTGGAGTGGGGTGGGGTGGGGTGGGGTGGGGTGGGAGTGGGGGTTGGGCGACGTACACTTTCCCCATGGGAAACAGGCCCACGCCTTCAGTGTGAAAGGCCTCTACGCCTCTCTGCTTTCGCAGCCCAGGCGTAGCCTCAGCTCTGAAAAGCTTCCAGAGCAGGAAGGTCAGAAAACCTTTGAACCACCCAGCAGGTGCAGCACAGAACAAGGGCTTCTCTCTTGGCCTGAGAACACCCACTGCCCAGCGCTCCTTTGTGTACACACGTGGTGGAGGAAGGGTGCTGGATTCGGCTCCGTGAGAACTTCTCCGGGCCACGTAGTGTGAACGCAAGTAGATGAGCCCTACATCTCATGCCAGTCTCCTGTGCGAGTTGGACAAGGCGAACTCCCTGCTTGAATCCCTGGGTGGGTTAAGTACCCTGCGGGGAAGGATCGTTGCTTGGGAGCCCGGGGCTGGTATCGAGGTGACTGTTGTGTGCATCCACTTCGCAGCTGTTCTCTCTCCGCGGGTTCCCTCCGCCTGCTGCAGCCAAAAGGGACAGCTTAGGGTAAAGATAAAAACCCAGTGTGTAAACGTTCTTGCCTAGCCCTCACCCCAAGCACAAGCTTATATGCCTCTGGTCAAAGGCTTTCGCCACAAGCTGAACACGTTTGGTCTCATCTAAGCCTCTGAAGCCCGAGTTTACCCAGCTACGAATCAAACTTCAGGAAAGGTGCTCAGGGTGATGCGGACTGCCAAGCGTTTCACCAGGCAGCCCAGATCGAGTACAAACACTTGTGTTTTAAACGGGCAGAGGAAATGGTGTCAAGAGCGCGCCTCTATCTCCCGGGCGACGTACACATTTTCTCCATGAGATGCAAGCCTTTCCTCCAGTGTGAAAGGCCTTTACACTCTACACCTCTTGCGCTCACAGCACGCAGGTGCCACCCACTCTGAGCATCTTCAAAAGGCACAGGGTCACACAACGTGTGAACCACCGGGCGCGGGTGCAGCACACACCTAGGTCTTCGCTGTCGGCCTGAGAACACCCACGGCACAGGGCTTCTTTGGTGCACACACGTGGTAGCGGTCGGTGATGCATTCTGCTCCGTGAAACCTTCTCAGGGACACAGAGCGTGAGCGCACGTAGATTAGCCCTACACCTCATCCCTCTTTCTTGAGTGAGTTGTACTGCTATAAGGCAAAACTCCCTGCTGGAATCTCGGTGTGGCTTAAGTATCCTCCGGGAAGCGATCGCTGCTAGAGACACTGTGCTGCTCTCTAGGACAATGGTCTGTGCCTCCACTGCGCTGCTGTTGTCTCCAAGTCGCTTGCGAAGGCCTTTTCGAAGAGGTTGCTCACAGTGTCGTTTCTTTAGAGTAACCCACAGGTATACGAGGATGCCGGTTCTGTGAAGGAAAATGCTCCCTGCCTCAGCCACTTGGGCGCCGTTTTGTACAGGAAAGGACACTCCGCCTTGAAGGTTCTTCCTTCCGGATTGCCACTCGCACTGGCGATGTCTCCTGAATCTCGCGGGGTTACAGTGCCGTCACAAGGTCCGGATCTCAGGCCTAGAACGGCAGAGCGTCCGGCAGCTTTGAAAGAGACCTTCGGCATTCTTCTGGCCTTCGGGGACGCTCCATGAGGAACAAGCTCCTCAGCAGCGTGCGTCTTTAGATCTTTCATGGCAGAACCTCTGTGGGCGACCTCATTCCTCCCCCCACGTGAGAGACACACACAACCTGCCATTAGGGGGTGGAAGGCTTTCGAGTCCAGAAGCGAGGCTGGCGCTCCCACTCAGCATTCCTGCACGGAACTGAGCCCGGGTGCGTGAGACCGTGAGAGGGGGCAAAGACAGGCGTACCAGCGAGCTGTTCACGGTGCACGCTGACGCATCACCCTTCAAGCTCACGTTCATTTCATGGAGAGAACACGAGGCCTTGATGCGCTTTCCTGTGGTACGTAAACTTTGGTCGCGTCCCCTGGTGGGCACATCGGCTCAGGACTGCCCTGTCCCAAAGGCTCCAGGTGTGGAGCCCGACTCTTGGAGCTCAGCCTCACGTGGCTCTTTCACGGACGAGACCGGCTCGCAATGGGACCGTTCACGAGCTGGGGACCGTGCTGGCTGTTAGGAGTCGGCACACCAAGAGCCCTCCGAGGGAGAGGAGCTGCTGACGTTTGCCAGCACAGTCTCCAATTCCCAACTGCAACCATTCCCTGTAAGAGGCTCCCGAAAGCTTCGACGCAGTTTCTCAGTTAGCTATAAATGGAGGCCAGTCACTTGGCAGACTCCCCCAACGCCCGGCCTCCCAGGCTGCGATACAGACACGCCGACTGCTTCAGCCAACAGGGACAGCTTGGAGTAAAAGTGAGACTCCTACGTGTCAAAGTACTTGCCTGACGCTGGCCAGAAGCTCAAACATTTAGGGCAGGGCATCAGGGCACTTCGCCGCACGCGGAGCAAGTTTGTTCTCATCTCGCCTCTGAATGCCGAGTTTAACCAGCTAGGAAGCAAACTTCGGGAAAGGTACTCAGGGTGCCGCCGATTCAAAATTCTCTCACCAGACAGCCCAAATCGTGTACGCCTCTTTGTATTTTCCATGGGCAGGACAAAATGGTGTCAACCCGCACGCCTCCAGCTGGGGGTGGGTTGGAGTGGGGTGGGGTGGGGTGGGGTGGGGTGGGAATGGGGGTTGGGCGACGTACACTTTCCCCATGGGAAACAGGCCCACGCCTTCAGTGTGAAAGGCCTCTACGCCTCTCTGCTTTCGCAGCCCAGGCGTAGCCTCAGCTCTGAAAAGCTTCCAGAGCAGGAAGGTCAGAAAACCTTTGAACCACCCAGCAGGTGCAGCACAGAACAAGGGCTTCTCTCTTGGCCTGAGAACACCCACTGCCCAGCGCTCCTTTGTGTACACACGTGGTGGAGGAAGGGTGCTGGATTCGGCTCCGTGAGAACTTCTCCGGGCCACGTAGTGTGAACGCAAGTAGATGAGCCCTACATCTCATGCCAGTCTCCTGTGCGAGTTGGACAAGGCGAACTCCCTGCTTGAATCCCTGGGTGGGTTAAGTACCCTGCGGGGAAGGATCGTTGCTTGGGAGCCCGGGGCTGGTATCGAGGTGACTGTTGTGTGCATCCACTTCGCAGCTGTTCTCTCTCCGCGGGTTCCCTCCGCCTGCTGCAGCCAAAAGGGACAGCTTAGGGTAAAGATAAAAACCCAGTGTGTAAACGTTCTTGCCTAGCCCTCGCCCCAAGCACAAGCACATATGCCTCTGGTCAAAGGCTTTCGCCACAAGCTGAACACGTTTGGTCTCATCTAAGCCTCTGAAGCCCGAGTTTACCCAGCTACGAATCAAACTTCAGGAAAGGTGCTCAGGGTGATGCGGACTGCCAAACGTTTCACCAGGCAGCCCAGATCGAGTACAAACACTTGTGTTTTAAACGGGCAGAGGAAATGGTGTCAAGAGCGCGCCTCTATCTCCCGGGCGACGTACTCATTTTCTCCATGAGATGCAAGCCCTTCCTCCAGTGTGAAAGGCCTTTACACTCTACACCTCTTGCGCTCGCAGCACGCAGGTGCCACCCGCTCTGAGCATCTTCAAAAGGCACAGGGTCACGCAACGTGTGAACCACCGGGCGCGGGTGCAGCACACACCTAGGTCTTCGCTGTCGGCCTGAGAACACCCACGGCACAGGGCTTCTTTGGTGCACACACGTGGTAGCGGTCGGTGATGCATTGTGCTCCGTGAAACCTTCTCGGGGACACAGAGCGTGAGCGCACGTAGATTAGCCCTACACCTCATCCCTCTTTCTTGAGTGAGTTGTACTGCTATAAGGCAAAACTCCCTGCTGGAATCTCGGTGTGGCTTAAGTATCCTCCGGGAAGCGATCGCTGCTAGAGACACTGTGCTGCTCTCTAGGACAATGGTCTGTGCCTCCACTGCGCTGCTGTTGTCTCCAAGTCGCTTGCGAAGGCCTTTTCGAAGAGGTTGCTCACAGTGTCGTTTCTTTAGAGTAACCCACAGGCATACGAGGATGCCGGTTCTGTGAAGGAAAATGCTCCCTGCCTCAGCCACTTGGGCGCCGTTTTGTACAGGAAAGGACACTCCGCCTTGAAGGTTCTTCCTTCCGGATTGCCACTCGCACTGGCGATGTCTCCTGAATCTCGCGGGGTTACAGTGCCGTCACAAGGTCCTTATCTCAGGCCTAGAACGGCAGAGCGTCCGGCAGCTTTGAAAGAGACCTTCGGCATTCTTCTGGCCTTCGGGGACGCTCCATGAGGAACAAGCTCCTCAGCAGCGTGCGTCTTTAGATCTTTCATGGCAGAACCTCTGTGGGCGACCTCATTCCTCCCCCCACGTGAGAGACACACACAACCTGCCATTAGGGGGTGGAAGGCTTTCGAGTCCAGAAGCGAGGCTGGCGCTCCCACTCAGCATTCCTGCACGGAACTGAGCCCGGTTGCGTGAGACCGTGAGAGGGGGCAAAGACAGGCGTACCAGCGAGCTGTTCACGGTGCACGCTGACGCATCACCCTTCAAGCTCACGTTCATTTCATGGAGAGAACACGAGGCCTTGATGCGCTTTCCTGTGGTACGTAAACTTTGGTCGCGTCCCCTGGTGGGCACATCGGCTCAGGACTGCCCTGTCCCAAAGGCTCCAGGTGTGGAGCCCGACTCTTGGAGCTCAGCCTCACGTGGCTCTTTCACGGACGAGACCGGCTCGCAATGGGACCGTTCACGAGCTGGGGACCGTGCTGGCTGTTAGGAGTCGGCACACCAAGAGCCCTCCGAGGGAGAGGAGCTGCTGACGTTTGCCAGCACAGTCTCCAATTCCCAACTGCAACCATTCCCTGTAAGAGGCTCCCGAAAGCTTCGACGCAGTTTCTCAGTTAGCTATAAATGGAGGCCAGTCACTTGGCAGACTCCCCCAACGCCCGGCCTCCCAGGCTGCGATACAGACACGCCGACTGCTTCAGCCAACAGGGACAGCTTGGAGTAAAAGTGAGACTCCTACGTGTCAAAGTACTTGCCTGACGCTGGCCAGAAGCTCAAACATTTAGGGCAGGGCATCAGGGCACTTCGCCGCACGCGGAGCAAGTTTGTTCTCATCTCGCCTCTGAATGCCGAGTTTAACCAGCTAGGAAGCAAACTTCGGGAAAGGTACTCAGGGTGCCGCCGATTCAAAATTCTCTCACCAGACAGCCCAAATCGTGTACGCCTCTTTGTATTTTCCATGGGCAGGACAAAATGGTGTCAACCCGCACGCCTCCAGCTGGGGGTGGGTTGGAGTGGGGTGGGGTGGGGTGGGGTGGGGTGGGAGTGGGGGTTGGGCGACGTACACTTTCCCCATGGGAAACAGGCCCACGCCTTCAGTGTGAAAGGCCTCTACGCCTCTCTGCTTTCGCAGCCCAGGCATAGCCTCAGCTCTGAAAAGTTTCCAGAGCAGGAAGGTCAGAAAACCTTTGAACCACCCAGCAGGTGCAGCACAGAACAAGGGCTTCTCTCTTGGCCTGAGAACACCCACTGCCCAGCGCTCCTTTGTGTACACACGTGGTGGAGGAAGGGTGCTGGATTCGGCTCCGTGAGAACTTCTCCGGGCCACGTAGTGTGAACGCAAGTAGATGAGCCCTACATCTCATGCCAGTCTCCTGTGCGAGTTGGACAAGGCGAACTCCCTGCCTGAATCCCTGGGTGGGTTAAGTACCCTGCGGGGAAGGATCGTTGCTTGGGAGCCCGGGGCTGGTATCGAGGTGACTGTTGTGTGCATCCACTTCGCAGCTGTTCTCTCTCCGTAGGTTCCCTCCGCCTGCTGCAGCCAAAAGGGACAGCTTAGGGTAAAGATAAAAACCCAGTGTGTAAACGTTCTTGCCTAGCCCTCGCCCCAAGCACAAGCACATATGCCTCTGGTCAAAGGCTTTCGCCACAAGCTGAACACGTTTGGTCTCATCTAAGCCTCTGAAGCCCGAGTTTACCCAGCTACGAATCAAACTTCAGGAAAGGTGCTCAGGGTGATGCGGACTGCCAAACGTTTCACCAGGCAGCCCAGATCGAGTACAAACACTTGTGTTTTAAACGGGCAGAGGAAATGGTGTCAAGAGCGCGCCTCTATCTCCCGAGCGACGTACACATTTTCTCCATGAGATGCAAGCCTTTCCTCCAGTGTGAAAGGCCTTTACACTCTACACCTCTTGCGCTCACAGCACGCAGGTGCCACCCGCTCTGAGCATCTTCAAAAGGCACAGGGTCACGCAACGTGTGAACCACCGGGCGCGGGTGCAGCACACACCTAGGTCTTCGCTGTCGGCCTGAGAACACCCACGGCACAGGGCTTCTTTGGTGCACACACGTGGTAGCGGTCGGTGATGCATTCTGCTCCGTGAAACCTTCTCGGGGACACAGAGCGTGAGCGCACGCAGATTAGCCCTACACCTCATCCCTCTTTCTTGAGTGAGTTGTACTGCTATAAGGCAAAACTCCCTGCTGGAATCTCGGTGTGGCTTAAGTATCCTCCGGGAAGCGATCGCTGCTAGAGACACTGTGCTGCTCTCTAGGACAATGGTCTGTGCCTCCACTGCGCTGCTGTTGTCTCCAAGTCGCTTGCAAAGGCCTTTTCGAAGAGGTTGCTCACAGTGTCGTTTCTTTAGAGTAACCCACAGGCATACGAGGATGCCGGTTCTGTGAAGGAAAATGCTCCCTGCCTCAGCCACTTGGGTGCCGTTTTGTACAGGAAAGGACACTCCGCCTTGAAGGTTCTTCCTTCCGGATTGCCACTCGCACTGGCGATGTCTCCTGAATCTCGCGGGGTTACAGTGCCGTCCCAAGGTCCTTATCTCAGGCCTAGAACGGCAGAGCGTCCGGCAGCTTTGAAAGAGACCTTCGGCATTCTTCTGGCCTTCGGGGACGCTCCATGAGGAACAAGCTCCTCAGCAGCGTGCGTCTTTAGATCTTTCATGGCAGAACCTCTGTGGGCGACCTCATTCCTCCCCCCACGTGAGAGACACACACAACCTGCCATTAGGGGGTGGAAGGCTTTCGAGTCCAGAAGCGAAGCTGGCGCTCCCACTCAGCATTCCTGCACGGAACTGAGCCCGGGTGCGTGAGACCGTGAGAGGGGGCAAAGACAGGCGTACCAGCGAGCTGTTCACGGTGCACGCTGACGCATCACCCTTCAAGCTCACGTTCATTTCATGGAGAGAACACGAGGCCTTGATGCGCTTTCCTGTGGTACGTAAACTTTGGTCGCGTCCCCTGGTGGGCACATCGGCTCAGGACTGCCCTGTCCCAAAGGCTCCAGGTGTGGAGCGCGACTCTTGGAGCTCAGCCTCACGTGGCTCTTTCACGGACGAGACCGGCTCACAATGGGACCGTTCACGAGCTGGGGACCGTGCTGGCTGTTAGGAGTCGGCACACCAAGAGCCCTCCGAGGGAGAGGAGCTGCTGACGTTTGCCAGCACAGTCTCCAATTCCGAACTGCAACCATTCCCTGTAAGAGGCTCCCGAAAGCTTCGACGCAGTTTCTCAGTTAGCTATAAATGGAGGCCAGTCACTTGGCAGACTCCCCCAACGCCCGGCCTCCCAGGCTGCGATACAGACACGCCGACTGCTTCAGCCAACAGGGACAGCTTGGAGTAAAAGTGAGACTCCTACGTGTCAAAGTACTTGCCTGACGCTGGCCAGAAGCTCAAACATTTAGGGCAGGGCATCAGGGCACTTCGCCGCACGCGGAGCAAGTTTGTTCTCATCTCGCCTCTGAATGCCGAGTTTAACCAGCTAGGAAGCAAACTTCGGGAAAGGTACTCAGGGTGCCGCCGATTCAAAATTCTCTCACCAGACAGCCCAAATCGTGTACGCCTCTTTGTATTTTCCATGGGCAGGACAAAATGGTGTCAACCCGCACGCCTCCAGCTGGGGGTGGGTTGGAGTGGGGTGGGGTGGGGTGGGGTGGGGTGGGAGTGGGGGTTGGGCGACGTACACTTTCCCCATGGGAAACAGGCCCACGCCTTCAGTGTGAAAGGCCTCTACGCCTCTCTGCTTTCGCAGCCCAGGCGTAGCCTCAGCTCTGAAAAGTTTCCAGAGCAGGAAGGTCAGAAAACCTTTGAACCACCCAGCAGGTGCAGCACAGAACAAGGGCTTCTCTCTTGGCCTGAGAACACCCATTGCCCAGCGCTCCTTTGTGTACACACGTGGTGGAGGAAGGGTGCTGGATTCGGCTCCGTGAGAACATCTCCGGGCCACGTAGTGTGAACGCAAGTAGATGAGCCCTACATCTCATGCCAGTCTCCTGTGCGAGTTGGACAAGGCGAACTCCCTGCCTGAATCCCTGGGTGGGTTAAGTACCCTGCGGGGAAGGATCGTTGCTTGGGAGCCCGGGGCTGGTATCGAGGTGACTGTTGTGTGCATCCACTTCGCAGCTGTTCTCTCTCCGTGGGTTCCCTCCGCCTGCTGCAGCCAAAAGGGACAGCTTAGGGTAAAGATAAAAACCCAGTGTGTAAACGTTCTTGCCTAGCCCTCGCCCCAAGCACAAGCACATATGCCTCTGGTCAAAGGCTTTCGCCACAAGCTGAACACGTTTGGTCTCATCTAAGCCTCTGAAGCCCGAGTTTACCCAGCTACGAATCAAACTTCAGGAAAGGTGCTCAGGGTGATGCGGACTGCCAAACGTTTCACCAGGCAGCCCAGATCGAGTACAAACACTTGTGTTTTAAACGGGCAGAGGAAATGGTGTCAAGAGCGCGCCTCTATCTCCCGGGCGACGTACACATTTTCTCCATGAGATGCAAGCCTTTCCTCCAGTGTGAAAGGCCTTTACACTCTACACCTCTTGCGCTCACAGCACGCAGGTGCCACCCGCTCTGAGCATTTTCAAAAGGCACAGGGTCACGCAACGTGTGAACCACCGGGCGCGGGTGCAGCACACACCTAGGTCTTCGCTGTCGGCCTGAGAACACCCACGGCACAGGGCTTCTTTGGTGCACACACGTGGTAGCGGTCGGTGATGCATTCTGCTCCGTGAAACCTTCTCGGGGACACAGAGCATGAGCGCACGCAGATTAGTCCTACACCTCATCCCTCTTTCTTGAGTGAGTTGTACTGCTATAAGGCAAAACTCCCTGCTGGAATCTCGGTGTGGCTTAAGTATCCTCCGGGAAGCGATCGCTGCTAGAGACACTGTGCTGCTCTCTAGGACAATGGTCTGTGCCTCCACTGCGCTGCTGTTGTCTCCAAGTCGCTTGCAAAGGCCTTTTCGAAGAGGTTGCTCACAGTGTCGTTTCTTTAGAGTAACCCACAGGCATACGAGGATGCCGGTTCTGTGAAGGAAAATGCTCCCTGCCTCAGCCACTTGGGTGCCGTTTTGTACAGGAAAGGACACTCCGCCTTGAAGGTTCTTCCTTCCGGATTGCCACTCGCACTGGCGATGTCTCCTGAATCTCGCGGGGTTACAGTGCCGTCCGAAGGTCCTTATCTCAGGCCTAGAACGGCAGAGCGTCCGGCAGCTTTGAAAGAGACCTTCGGCATTCTTCTGGCCTTCGGGGACGCTCCATGAGGAACAAGCTCCTCAGCAGCGTGCGTCTTTAGATCTTTCATGGCAGAACCTCTGTGGGCGACCTCATTCCTCCCCCCACGTGAGAGACACACACAACCTGCCATTAGGGGGTGGAAGGCTTTCGAGTCCAGAAGCGAAGCTGGCGCTCCCACTCAGCATTCCTGCACGGAACTGAGCCCGGGTGCGTGAGACCGTGAGAGGGGGCAAAGACAGGCGTACCAGCGAGCTGTTCACGGTGCACGCTGACGCATCACACTTCAAGCTCACGTTCATTTCATGGAGAGAACACGAGGCCTTGATGCGCTTTCCTGTGGTACGTAAACTTTGGTCGCGTCCCCTGGTGGGCACATCGGCTCAGGACTGCCCTGTCCCAAAGGCTCCAGGTGTGGAGCGCGACTCTTGGAGCTCAGCCTCACGTGGCTCTTTCACGGACGAGACCGGCTCACAATGGGACCGTTCACGAGCTGGGGACCGTGCTGGCTGTTAGGAGTCGGCACACCAAGAGCCCTCCGAGGGAGAGGAGCTGCTGACGTTTGCCAGCACAGTCTCCAATTCCGAACTGCAACCATTCCCTGTAAGAGGCTCCCGAAAGCTTCGACGCAGTTTCTCAGTTAGCTATAAATGGAGGCCAGTCACTTGGCAGACTCCCCCAACGCCCGGCCTCCCAGGCTGCGATACAGACACGCCGACTGCTTCAGCCAACAGGGACAGCTTGGAGTAAAAGTGAGACTCCTACGTGTCAAAGTACTTGCCTGACGCTGGCCAGAAGCTCAAACATTTAGGGCAGGGCATCAGGGCACTTCGCCGCACGCGGAGCAAGTTTGTTCTCATCTCGCCTCTGAATGCCGAGTTTAACCAGCTAGGAAGCAAACTTCGGGAAAGGTACTCAGGGTGCCGCCGATTCAAAATTCTCTCACCAGACAGCCCAAATCGTGTACGCCTCTTTGTATTTTCCATGGGCAGGACAAAATGGTGTCAACCCGCATGCCTCCAGCTGGGGGTGGGTTGGAGTGGGGTGGGGTGGGGTGGGGTGGGGTGGGAGTGGGTGTTGGGCGACGTACACTTTCCCCATGGGAAACAGGCCCACGCCTTCAGTGTGAAAGGCCTCTACGCCTCTCTGCTTTCGCAGCCCAGGCGTAGCCTCAGCTCTGAAAAGTTTCCAGAGCAGGAAGGTCAGAAAACCTTTGAACCACCCAGCAGGTGCAGCACAGAACAAGGGCTTCTCTCTTGGCCTGAGAACACCCATTGCCCAGCGCTCCTTTGTGTACACACGTGGTGGAGGAAGGGTGCTGGATTCGGCTCCGTGAGAACATCTCCGGGCCACGTAGTGTGAACGCAAGTAGATGAGCCCTACATCTCATGCCAGTCTCCTGTGCGAGTTGGACAAGGCGAACTCCCTGCCTGAATCCCTGGGTGGGTTAAGTACCCTGCGGGGAAGGATCGTTGCTTGGGAGCCCGGGGCTGGTATCGAGGTGACTGTTGTGTGCATCCACTTCGCAGCTGTTCTCTCTCCGTGGGTTCCCTCCGCCTGCTGCAGCCAAAAGGGACAGCTTAGGGTAAAGATAAAAACCCAGTGTGTAAACGTTCTTGCCTAGCCCTCGCCCCAAGCACAAGCACATATGCCTCTGGTCAAAGGCTTTCGCCACAAGCTGAACACGTTTGGTCTCATCTAAGCCTCTGAAGCCCGAGTTTACCCAGCTACGAATCAAACTTCAGGAAAGGTGCTCAGGGTGATGCGGACTGCCAAACGTTTCACCAGGCAGCCCAGATCGAGTACAAACACTTGTGTTTTAAACGGGCAGAGGAAATGGTGTCAAGAGCGCGCCTCTATCTCCCGGGCGACGTACACATTTTCTCATTGGATGCAAGCCTTTCCTCCAGTGTGAAAGGCCTTTACACTCTACACCTCTTGCGCTCACAGCACGCAGGTGCCACCCGCTCTGAGCATTTTCAAAAGGCACAGGGTCACGCAACGTGTGAACCACCGGGCGCGGGTGCAGCACACACCTAGGTCTTCGCTGTCGGCCTGAGAACACCCACGGCACAGGGCTTCTTTGGTGCACACACGTGGTAGCGGTCGGTGATGCATTCTGCTCCGTGAAACCTTCTCGGGGACACAGAGCATGAGCGCACGCAGATTAGCCCTACACCTCATCCCTCTTTCTTGAGTGAGTTGTACTGCTATAAGGCAAAACTCCCTGCTGGAATCTCGGTGTGGCTTAAGTATCCTCCGGGAAGCGATCGCTGCTAGAGACACTGTGCTGCTCTCTAGGACAATGGTCTGTGCCTCCACTGCGCTGCTGTTGTCTCCAAGTCGCTTGCAAAGGCCTTTTCGAAGAGGTTGCTCACAGTGTCGTTTCTTTAGAGTAACCCACAGGCATACGAGGATGCCGGTTCTGTGAAGGAAAATGCTCCCTGCCTCAGCCACTTGGGCGCCGTTTTGTACAGGAAAGGACACTCCGCCTTGAAGGTTCTTCCTTCCGGATTGCCACTCGCACTGGCGATGTCTCCTGAATCTCGCGGGGTTACAGTGCCGTCACAAGGTCCTTATCTCAGGCCTAGAACGGCAGAGCATCCGGCAGCTTTGAAAGAGACCTTCGGCATTCTTCTGGCCTTCGGGGACGCTCCATGAGGAACAAGCTCCTCAGCAGCGTGCGTCTTTAGATCTTTCATGGCAGAACCTCTGTGGGCGACCTCATTCCTCCCCCCACGTGAGAGACACACACAACCTGCCATTAGGGGGTGGAAGGCTTTCGAGTCCAGAAGCGAAGCTGGCGCTCCCACTCAGCATTCCTGCACGGAACTGAGCCCGGGTGCGTGAGACCGTGAGAGGGGGCAAAGACAGGCGTACCAGCGAGCTGTTCACGGTGCACGCTGACGCATCACCCTTCAAGCTCACGTTCATTTCATGGAGAGAACACGAGGCCTTGATGCACTTTCCTGTGGTACGTAAACTTTGGTCGCGTCCCCTGGTGGGCACATCGGCTCAGGACTGCCCTGTCCCAAAGGCTCCAGGTGTGGAGCGCGACTCTTGGAGCTCAGCCTCACGTGGCTCTTTCACGGACGAGACCGGCTCACAATGGGACCGTTCACGAGCTGGGGACCGTGCTGGCTGTTAGGAGTCGGCACACCAAGAGCCCTCCGAGGGAGAGGAGCTGCTGACGTTTGCCAGCACAGTCTCCAATTCCGAACTGCAACCATTCCCTGTAAGAGGCTCCCGAAAGCTTCGACGCAGTTTCTCAGTTAGCTATAAATGGAGGCCAGTCACTTGGCAGACTCCCCCAACGCCCGGCCTCCCAGGCTGCGATACAGACACGCCGACTGCTTCAGCCAACAGGGACAGCTTGGAGTAAAAGTGAGACTCCTACGTGTCAAAGTACTTGCCTGACGCTGGCCAGAAGCTCAAACATTTAGGGCAGGGCATCAGGGCACTTCGCCGCACGCGGAGCAAGTTTGTTCTCATCTCACCTCTGAATGCCGAGTTTAACCAGCTAGGAAGCAAACTTCGGGAAAGGTACTCAGGGTGCCGCCGATTCAAAATTCTCTCACCAGACAGCCCAAATCGTGTACGCCTCTTTGTATTTTCCATGGGCAGGACAAAATGGTGTCAACCCGCACGCCTCCAGCTGGGGGTGGGTTGGAGTGGGGTGGGGTGGGGTGGGGTGGGGTGGGAGTGGGGGTTGGGCGACGTACACTTTCCCCATGGGAAACAGGCCCACGCCTTCAGTGTGAAAGGCCTCTACGCCTCTCTGCTTTCGCAGCCCAGGCGTAGCCTCAGCTCTGAAAAGCTTCCAGAGCAGGAAGGTCAGAAAACCTTTGAACCACCCAGCAGGTGCAGCACAGAACAAGGGCTTCTCTCTTGGCCTGAGAACACCCACTGCCCAGCGCTCCTTTGTGTACACACGTGGTGGAGGAAGGGTGCTGGATTCGGCTCCGTGAGAACTTCTCTGGGCCACGTAGTGTGAACGCAAGTAGATGAGCCCTACATCTCATGACAGTCTCCTGTGCCAGTTGAACAAGGCGAACTCCCTGCTTGCATCCCTGGGTGGGTTAAGTACCCTGCGGGGAAGGATCGTTGCTTGGGAGCCCGGGGCTGGTATTAAGGTGACTGTTCTGTGCATCCACTTCGCAGCTGTTCTCTCTCCGCGGGTTCTCTCTGCCTGCTGCAGCCAAAAGGGACAGCTTAGGGTAAAGATAAAAACCCAGTGTGTAAACGTTCTTGCCTAGCCCTCGCCCCAAGCACAAGCTTATATGCCTCTGGTCAAAGGCTTTCGCCACAAGCTGAACACGTTTGGTCTCATCTAAGCCTCTGAAGCCCGAGTTTACCCAGCTACAAATCAAACTTCAGGAAAGGTGCTCAGGGTGATGCGGACTGCCAAGCGTTTCACCAGGCAGCCCAGATCGAGTACAAACACTTGTGTTTGAAACGGGCAGAGGAAATGGTGTCAAGAGCGCGCCTCCATCTCCCGGGCGACGTACACATTTTCTCCATGAGATGCAAGCCTTTCCTCCAGTGTGAAAGGCCTTTACACTCTACACCTCTTGCGCTCGCAGCACGCAGGTGCCACCCGCTCTGAGCATCTTCAAAAGGCACAGGGTCACGCAACGTGTGAACCACCGGGCGCGGGTGCAGCACACACCTAGGTCTTCGCTGTCGGCCTGAGAACACCCACGGCACAGGGCTTCTTTGGTGCACACACGTGGTAGCGGTCGGTGATGCATTCTGCTCCGTGAAACCTTCTCGGGGACACAGAGCGTGAGCGCACGTAGATTAGCCCTACACCTCATCCCTCTTTCTTGAGTGAGTTGTACTGCTATAAGGCAAAACTCCCTGCTGGAATCTCGGTGTGGTTTAAGTATCCTCCGGGAAGCGATCGCTGCTAGAGACACTGTGCTGCTCTCTAGGACAATGGTCTGTGCCTCCACTGCACTGCTGTTGTCTCCACGTCGCTTGCGAAGGCCTTTTCGAAGAGGTTGCTCACAGTGTCGTTTCTTTAGAGTAACCCACAGGCATACGAGGATGCCGGTTCTGTGAAGGAAAATGCTCCCTGCCTCAGCCACTTGGGCGCCGTTTTGTACAGGAAAGGACACTCCGCCTTGAAGGTTCTTCCTTCCGGATTGCCACTCGCACTGGCGATGTCTCCTGAATCTCGCGGGGTTACAGTGCCGTCACAAGGTCCTTATCTCAGGCCTAGAACGGCAGAGCGTCCGGCAGCTTTGAAAGATACCTTCGGCATTCTTCTGGCCTTCGGGGACGCTCCATGAGGAACAAGCTCCTCAGCAGCGTGCGTCTTTAGATCTTTCATGGCAGAACCTCTGTGGGCGACCTCATTCCTCCCCCCACGTGAGAGACACACACAACCTGCCATTAGGGGGTGGAAGGCTTTCGAGTCCAGAAGCGAGGCTGGCGCTCCCACTCAGCATTCCTGCACGGAACTGAGCCCGGGTGCGTGAGACCGTGAGAGGGGGCAAAGACAGGCGTACCAGCGAGCTGTTCACGGTGCACGCTGACGCATCACCCTTCAAGCTCACGTTCATTTCATGGAGAGAACACGAGGCCTTGATGCGCTTTCCTGTGGTACGTAAACTTTGGTCGCGTCCCCTGGTGGGCACATCGGCTCAGGACTGCCCTGTCCCAAAGGCTCCAGGTGTGGAGCCCGACTCTTGGAGCTCAGCCTCACGTGGCTCTTTCACGGACGAGACCGGCTCGCAATGGGACCGTTCACGAGCTGGGGACCGTGCTGGCTGTTAGGAGTCAGCACACCAAGAGCCCTCCGAGGGAGAGGAGCTGCTGACGTTTGCCAGCACAGTCTCCAATTCCGAACTGCAACCATTCCCTGTAAGAGGCTCCCGAAAGCTTCGACGCAGTTTCTCAGTTAACTATAAATGGAGGCCAGTCACTTGGCAGACTCCCCCAACGCCCGGCCTCCCAGGCTGCGATACAGACACGCCGACTGCTTCAGCCAACAGGGACAGCTTGGAGTAAAAGTGAGACTCCTACGTGTCAAAGTACTTGCCTGACGCTGGCCAGAAGCTCAAACATTTAGGGCAGGGCATCAGGGCACTTCGCCGCACGCGGAGCAAGTTTGTTCTCATCTCGCCTCTGAATGCCGAGTTTAACCAGCTAGGAAGCAAACTTCGGGAAAGGTACTCAGGGTGCCGCCGATTCAAAATTCTCTCACCAGACAGCCCAAATCGTGTACGCCTCTTTGTATTTTCCATGGGCAGGACAAAATGGTGTCAACCCGCACGCCTCCAGCTGGGGGTGGGTTGGAGTGGGGTGGGGTGGGGTGGGGTGGGGTGGGAGAGGGGGTTGGGCGACGTACACTTTCCCCATGGGAAACAGGCCCACGCCTTCAGTGTGAAAGGCCTCTACGCCTCTCTGCTTTCGCAGCCTAGGCGTAGCCTCAGCTCTGAAAAGCTTCCAGAGCAGGAAGGTCAGAAAACCTTTGAACCACCCAGCAGGTGCAGCACAGAACAAGGGCTTCTCTCTTGGCCTGAGAACACCCACTGCCCAGCGCTCCTTTGTGTACACACGTGGTGGAGGAAGGGTGCTGGATTCGGCTCCGTGAGAACTTCTCCGGGCCACGTAGTGTGAACGCAAGTAGATGAGCCCTACATCTCATGACAGTCTCCTGTGCCAGTTGAACAAGGCGAACTCCCTGCTTGAATCCCTGGGTGGGTTAAGTACCCTGCGAGGAAGGATCGTTGCTTGGGAGCCCGGGGCTGGTATTAAGGTGACTGTTCTGTGCATCCACTTCGCAGCTGTTCTCTCTCCGCGGGTTCTCTCTGCCTGCTGCAGCCAAAAGGGACAGCTTAGGGTAAAGATAAAAACCCAGTGTGTAAACGTTCTTGCCTAGCCCTCGCCCCAAGCACAAGCTTATATGCCTCTGGTCAAAGGCTTTCGCCACAAGCTGAACACGTTTGGTCTCATCTAAGCCTCTGAAGCCCGAGTTTACCCAGCTACAAATCAAACTTCAGGAAAGGTGCTCAGGGTGATGCGGACTGCCAAGCGTTTCACCAGGCAGCCCAGATCGAGTACAAACACTTGTGTTTGAAACGGGCAGAGGAAATGGTGTCAAGAGCGCGCCTCCATCTCCCGGGCGACGTACACATTTTCTCCATGAGATGCAAGCCTTTCCTCCAGTGTGAAAGGCCTTTACACTCTACACCTCTTGCGCTCGCAGCACGCAGGTGCCACCCGCTCTGAGCATCTTCAAAAGGCACAGGGTCACGCAACGTGTGAACCACCGGGCGCGGGTGCAGCACACACCTAGGTCTTCGCTGTCGGCCTGAGAACACCCACGGCACAGGGCTTCTTTGGTGCACACACGTGGTAGCGATCGGTGATGCATTCTGCTCCGTGAAACCTTCTCGGGGACACAGAGCGTGAGCGCACGTAGATTAGCCCTACACCTCATCCCTCTTTCTTGAGTGAGTTGTACTGCTATAAGGCAAAACTCCCTGCTGGAATCTCGGTGTGGTTTAAGTATCCTCCGGGAAGCGATCGCTGCTAGAGACACTGTGCTGCTCTCTAGGACAATGGTCTGTGCCTCCACTGCGCTGCTGTTGTCTCCAAGTCGCTTGCGAAGGCCTTTTCGAAGAGGTTGCTCACAGTGTCGTTTCTTTAGAGTAACCCACAGGCATACGAGGATGCCGGTTCTGTGAAGGAAAATGCTCCCTGCCTCAGCCACTTGGGCGCCGTTTTGTACAGGAAAGGACACTCCGCCTTGAAGGTTCTTCCTTCCGGATTGCCACTCGCACTGGCGATGTCTCCTGAATCTCGCGGGGTTACAGTGCCGTCACAAGGTCCTTATCTCAGGCCTAGAACGGCAGAGCGTCCGGCAGCTTTGAAAGAGACCTTCGGCATTCTTCTGGCCTTCGGGGACGCTCCATGAGGAACAAGCTCCTCAGCAGCGTGCGTCTTTAGATCTTTCATGGCAGAACCTCTGTGGGCGACCTCATTCCTCCCCCCACGTGAGAGACACACACAACCTGCCATTAGGGGGTGGAAGGCTTTCGAGTCCAGAAGCGAGGCTGGCGCTCCCACTCAGCATTCCTGCACGGAACTGAGCCCGGGTGCGTGAGACCGTGAGAGGGGGCAAAGACAGGCGTACCAGCGAGCTGTTCACGGTGCACGCTGACGCATCACCCTTCAAGCTCACGTTCATTTCATGGAGAGAACACGAGGCCTTGATGCGCTTTCCTGTGGTACGTAAACTTTGGTCGCGTCCCCTGGTGGGCACATCGGCTCAGGACTGCCCTGTCCCAAAGGCTCCAGGTGTGGAGCCCGACTCTTGGAGCTCAGCCTCACGTGGCTCTTTCACGGACGAGACCGGCTCGCAATGGGACCGTTCACGAGCTGGGGACCGTGCTGGCTGTTAGGAGTCAGCACACCAAGAGCCCTCCGAGGGAGAGGAGCTGCTGACGTTTGCCAGCACAGTCTCCAATTCCGAACTGCAACCATTCCCTGTAAGAGGCTCCCGAAAGCTTCGACGCAGTTTCTCAGTTAACTATAAATGGAGGCCAGTCACTTGGCAGACTCCCCCAACGCCCGGCCTCCCAGGCTGCGATACAGACACGCCGACTGCTTCAGCCAACAGGGACAGCTTGGAGTAAAAGTGAGACTCCTACGTGTCAAAGTACTTGCCTGACGCTGGCCAGAAGCTCAAACATTTAGGGCAGGGCATCAGGGCACTTCGCCGCACGCGGAGCAAGTTTGTTCTCATCTCGCCTCTGAATGCCGAGTTTAACCAGCTAGGAAGCAAACTTCGGGAAAGGTACTCAGGGTGCCGCCGATTCAAAATTCTCTCACCAGACAGCCCAAATCGTGTACGCCTCTTTGTATTTTCCATGGGCAGGACAAAATGGTGTCAACCCGCACGCCTCCAGCTGGGGGTGGGTTGGAGTGGGGTGGGGTGGGTTGGGGTGGGGTGGGAGAGGGGGTTGGGCGACGTACACTTTCCCCATGGGAAACAGGCCCACGCCTTCAGTGTGAAAGGCCTCTACGCCTCTCTGCTTTCGCAGCCCAGGCATAGCCTCAGCTCTGAAAAGCTTCCAGAGCAGGAAGGTCAGAAAACCTTTGAACCACCCAGCAGGTGCAGCACAGAACAAGGGCTTCTCTCTTGGCCTGAGAACACCCACTGCCCAGCGCTCCTTTGTGTACACACGTGGTGGAGGAAGGGTGCTGGATTCGGCTCCGTGAGAACTTCTCCGGGCCACGTAGTGTGAACGCAAGTAGATGAGCCCTACATCTCATGACAGTCTCCTGTGCCAGTTGGACAAGGCGAACTCCCTGCTTGAATCCCTGGATGGGTTAAGTACCCTGCGGGGAAGGATCGTTGCTTGGGAGCCCGGGGCTGGTATTGAGGTGACTGTTCTGTGCATCCACTTCGCAGCTGTTCTCTCTCCGCGGGTTCTCTCTGCCTGCTGCAGCCAAAAGGGACAGCTTAGGGTAAAGATAAAAACCCAGTGTGTAAACGTTCTTGCCTAGCCCTCGCCCCAAGCACAAGCTTATATGCCTCTGGTCAAAGGCTTTCGCCACAAGCTGAACACGTTTGGTCTCATCTAAGCCTCTGAAGCCCGAGTTTACCCAGCTACGAATCAAACTTCAGGAAAGGTGCTCAGGGTGATGCGGACTGCCAAGCGTTTCACCAGGCAGCCCAGATCGAGTACAAACACTTGTGTTTGAAACGGGCAGAGGAAATGGTGTCAAGAGCGCGCCTCCATCTCCCGGGCGACGTACACATTTTCTCCATGAGATGCAAGCCTTTCCTCCAGTGTGAAAGGCCTTTACACTCTACACCTCTTGCGCTCGCAGCACGCAGGTGCCACCCGCTCTGAGCATCTTCAAAAGGCACAGGGTCACGCAACGTGTGAACCACCGGGCGCGGGTGCAGCACACACCTAGGTCTTCGCTGTCGGCCTGAGAACACCCACGGCACAGGGCTTCTTTGGTGCACACACGTGGTAGCGATCGGTGATGCATTCTGCTCCGTGAAACCTTCTCGGGGACACAGAGCGTGAGCGCACGTAGATTAGCCCTACACCTCATCCCTCTTTCTTGAGTGAGTTGTACTGCTATAAGGCAAAACTCCCTGCTGGAATCTCGGTGTGGTTTAAGTATCCTCCGGGAAGCGATCGCTGCTAGAGACACTGTGCTGCTCTCTAGGACAATGGTCTGTGCCTCCACTGCACTGCTGTTGTCTCCACGTCGCTTGCGAAGGCCTTTTCGAAGAGGTTGCTCACAGTGTCGTTTCTTTAGAGTAACCCACAGGCATACGAGGATGCCGGTTCTGTGAAGGAAAATGCTCCCTGCCTCAGCCACTTGGGCGCCGTTTTGTACAGGAAAGGACACTCCGCCTTGAAGGTTCTTCCTTCCGGATTGCCACTCGCACTGGCGATGTCTCCTGAATCTCGCGGGGTTACAGTGCCGTCACAAGGTCCTTATCTCAGGCCTAGAACGGCAGAGCGTCCGGCAGCTTTGAAAGAGACCTTCGGCATTCTTCTGGCCTTCGGGGACGCTCCATGAGGAACAAGCTCCTCAGCAGCGTGCGTCTTTAGATCTTTCATGGCAGAACCTCTGTGGGCGACCTCATTCCTCCCCCCACGTGAGAGACACACACAACCTGCCATTAGGGGGTGGAAGGCTTTCGAGTCCAGAAGCGAGGCTGGCGCTCCCACTCAGCATTCCTGCACGGAACTGAGCCCGGGTGCGTGAGACCGTGAGAGGGGGCAAAGACAGGCGTACCAGCGAGCTGTTCACGGTGCACGCTGACGCATCACCCTTCAAGCTCACGTTCATTTCATGGAGAGAACACGAGGCCTTGATGCGCTTTCCTGTGGTACGTAAACTTTGGTCGCGTCCCCTGGTGGGCACATCGGCTCAGGACTGCCCTGTCCCAAAGGCTCCAGGTGTGGAGCCCGACTCTTGGAGCTCAGCCTCACGTGGCTCTTTCACGGACGAGACCGGCTCGCAATGGGACCGTTCACGAGCTGGGGACCGTGCTGGCTGTTAGGAGTCAGCACACCAAGAGCCCTCCGAGGGAGAGGAGCTGCTGACGTTTGCCAGCACAGTCTCCAATTCCGAACTGCAACCATTCCCTGTAAGAGGCTCCCGAAAGCTTCGACGCAGTTTCTCAGTTAGCTATAAATGGAGGCCAGTCACTTGGCAGACTCCCCCAACGCCCGGCCTCCCAGGCTGCGATACAGACACGCCGACTGCTTCAGCCAACAGGGACAGCTTGGAGTAAAAGTGAGACTCCTACGTGTCAAAGTACTTGCCTGACGCTGGCCAGAAGCTCAAACATTTAGGGCAGGGCATCAGGGCACTTCGCCGCACGCGGAGCAAGTTTGTTCTCATCTCGCCTCTGAATGCCGAGTTTAACCAGCTAGGAAGCAAACTTCGGGAAAGGTACTCAGGGTGCCGCCGATTCAAAATTCTCTCACCAGACAGCCCAAATCGTGTACGCCTCTTTGTATTTTCCATGGGCAGGACAAAATGGTGTCAACCCGCACGCCTCCAGCTGGGGGTGGGTTGGAGTGGGGTGGGGTGGGGTGGGGTGGGGTGGGAGTGGGGGTTGGGCGACGTACACTTTCCCCATGGGAAACAGGCCCACGCCTTCAGTGTGAAAGGCCTCTACGCCTCTCTGCTTTCGCAGCCCAGGCGTAGCCTCAGCTCTGAAAAGCTTCCAGAGCAGGAAGGTCAGAAAACCTTTGAACCACCCAGCAGGTGCAGCACAGAACAAGGGCTTCTCTCTTGGCCTGAGAACACCCACTGCCCAGCGCTCCTTTGTGTACACACGTGGTGGAGGAAGGGTGCTGGATTCGGCTCCGTGAGAACTTCTCCGGGCCACGTAGTGTGAACGCAAGTAGATGAGCCCTACATCTCATGCCAGTCTCCTGTGCGAGTTGGACAAGGCGAACTCCCTGCTTGAATCCCTGGGTGGGTTAAGTACCCTGCGGGGAAGGATCGTTGCTTGGGAGCCCGGGGCTGGTATCGAGGTGACTGTTGTGTGCATCCACTTCGCAGCTGTTCTCTCTCCGCGGGTTACCTCCGCCTGCTGCAGCCAAAAGGGACAGCTTAGGGTAAAGATAAAAACCCAGTGTGTAAACGTTCTTGCCTAGCCCTCGCCCCAAGCACAAGCTTATATGCCTCTGGTCAAAGGCTTTCGCCACAAGCTGAACACGTTTGGTCTCATCTAAGCCTCTGAAGCCCGAGTTTACCCAGCTACGAATCAAACTTCAGGGAAGGTGCTCAGGGTGATGCGGACTGCCAAGCCTTTCACCAGGCAGCCCAGATCGAGTACAAACACTTGTGTTTGAAACGGGCAGAGGAAATGGTGTCAAGAGCGCGCCTCCATCTCCCGGGCGACGTACACATTTTCTCCATGAGATGCAAGCCTTTCCTCCAGTGTGAAAGGCCTTTACACTCTACACCTCTTGCGCTCGCAGCACGCAGGTGCCACCCGCTCTGAGCATCTTCAAAAGGCACAGGGTCACGCAACGTGTGAACCACCGGGCGCGGGTGCAGCACACACCTAGGTCTTCGCTGTCGGCCTGAGAACACCCACGGCACAGGGCTTCTTTGGTGCACACACGTGGTAGCGATCGGTGATGCATTCTGCTCCGTGAAACCTTCTCGGGGACACAGAGCGTGAGCGCACGTAGATTAGCCCTACACCTCATCCCTCTTTCTTGAGTGAGTTGTACTGCTATAAGGCAAAACTCCCTGCTGGAATCTCGGTGTGGCTTAAGTATCCTCCGGGAAGCGATCGCTGCTAGAGACACTGTGCTGCTCTCTAGGACAATGGTCTGTGCCTCCACTGCGCTGCTGTTGTCTCCACGTCGCTTGCGAAGGCCTTTTCAAAGAGGTTGCTCACAGTGTCGTTTCTTTAGAGTAACCCACAGGCATACGAGGATGCCGGTTCTGTGAAGGAAAATGCTCCCTGCCTCAGCCACTTGGGCGCCGTTTTGTACAGGAAAGGACACTCCGCCTTGGAAGTTCTTCCTTCCGGATTGCCACTCGCACTGGCGATGTCTCCTGAATCTCGCGGGGTTACAGTGCCGTCACAAGGTCCTTATCTCAGGCCTAGAACGGCAGAGCGTCCGGCAGCTTTGAAAGAGACCTTCGGCATTCTTCTGGCCTTCGGGGACGCTCCATGAGGAACAAGCTCCTCAGCAGCGTGCGTCTTTAGATCTTTCATGGCAGAACCTCTGTGGGCGACCTCATTCCTCCCCCCACGTGAGAGACACACACAACCTGCCATTAGGGGGTGGAAGGCTTTCGAGTCCAGAAGCGAGGCTGGCGCTCCCACTCAGCATTCCTGCACGGAACTGAGCCCGGGTGCGTGAGACCGTGAGAGGGGGCAAAGACAGGCGTACCAGCGAGCTGTTCACGGTGCACGCTGACGCATCACCCTTCAAGCTCACGTTCATTTCATGGAGAGAACACGAGGCCTTGATGCGCTTTCCTGTG
>NW_026043840.1:0-54300 GCF_937001465.1 Orcinus orca | reverse complement strand
GCCCCAGCCCTAACCCTAACCCTTCCCGAAGCCTGACCCTCACCCGTCCCATAATCCTAACCCGTACGCTGACACTCACCCGCGCCCTCACACGTACGCTCCACCTAAAGCGTCGTCGTACCCTCACCTGGACTCTAAACCGTCCCCGTCCCCTAACCCTAACCCTAGCCCGAGCCCTAACCCTAACCCTTCCCCGAAGCCTGACACTCACCCGTCCCCTAATCCTAACACGTACGCTGACACTCACCCGCGCCCTCACACGTACGCTCCCCCTAAAGCGTCGTCGTACCCTCACCTGGACCCTAAACCGTCCCCGTCCCCTAACCCTAACCCTAGCCCGAGCCCTAACCCTAACCCTTCCCCGAAGCCTGACCCACACCCGTCCCCTAATCGTAACCCGTATGCTGACACTCACCCGCGCCCTCACACGTACGCTCCCCCTAAAGCGTCGTCGTACCCTCACCTGGACCCTAAAACCGTCCCCGTCCCCTAACCCTAACCCTAGCCCGAGCCCTAACACTAACTCTTCCCCGAAGCCTGACCCTCACCCGTCCCCTAATCCTAACCCGTACGCTGACACTCACCCGCGCCCTCACACGTACGCTCCCCCTAAAGCGTCGTCGTACCCTCACCTGGACCCTAAACCGTCCCCCGTCCCCTAAACCTAACCCTAGCCCGAGCCCTAACCCTAACCCTTCCCCGAAGCCTGACCCTCACCCGTCCCCCTAATCCTATCCGTACGCTGACACTCACCCGCGCCCTCACACGTACGCTCCCCCTAAAGCGTCGTCGTACCCTCACCTGGACCCTAAACCGTCCCAGTCCCCTAACCCTAACCCTAGCCCGAGCCCTAACCCTAACGCTTCCCGAAGCCTGACCCTCACCCGTCCCCTAATCCTAACCCGTACGCTGACACTCACCCGCGCCCCTCACACGTACGCTCCCCCTAAAGCGTCGTCGTACCCTCACCTGGACCTAAACCGTCCCCGTCCCCTAACCCTAACCCTAGCCCGAGCCCTAACCCTAACCCTTCCCGAAGCCTGACCCTCACCCGTCCCCTAATCCTAACCCGTACGCTGACACTCACCCGCGCCCTCACACGTACGCTCCCCCTAAAGCGTCGTCGTACCCTCACCTGGACCCTAAACCGTCCCCGTCCCCTAACCCTAACCCTAGCCCAAGCCCTAACCCTAACCCTTCCCCGAAGCCTGACCCTCACCCGTCCCCTAATCCTAACCCGTACGCTGACACTCACCCGCGCCCTCACACGTACGCTCCCCCTAAAGCGTCGTCGTACCCTCACCCTGGACCCTAAACCGTCCCCGTCCCCTAACCCTAACCCTAGCCCGAGCCCTAACCCTAACCCTTCCCCAAAGCCTGACCCTCACCCGTCCCCTAATCCTAACCCGTACGCTGACACTCACCCGCGCCCTCACACGTACGCTCCCCCTAAAGCGTCGTCGTACCCTCACCTGGACCCTAAACCGTCCCCGTCCCCTAACCCTAACCCTAGCCCAAGCCCTAACCCTAACCCTTCCCCGAAGCCTGACCCTCACCCGTCCCCTAATCCTAACCCGTACGCTGACACTCACCCGCGCCCTCACACGTACGCTCCCCCTAAAGCGTCGTCGTACCCTCACCTGGACCCTAAACCGTCCCCGTCCCCTAACCCTAACCCTAGCCCGAGCCCTAACCCTAACCCTTCCCCGAAGCCTGACCCTCACCCGTCCCCTAATCCTAACCCGTACGCTGACACTCACCCGCGCCCTCACACGTACGCTCCCCCTAAAGCGTCGTCGTACCCTCACCTGGACCCTAAACCGTCCCCGTCCCCTAACCCTAACCCTAGCCCGAGCCCTAACACTAACTCTTCCCCGAAGCCTGACCCTCACCCGTCCCCTAATCCTAACCCGTACGCTGACACTCACCCGCGCCCTCACACGTACGCTCCCCCTAAAGCATCGTCGTACCCTCACCTGGACCCTAAACCGTCCCCGTCCCCTAACCCTAACCCTAGCCCGAGCCCTAACCCTAACCCTTCCCCGAAGCCTGACCCTCACCCGTCCCCTAATCCTATCCCGTACGCTGACACTCACCCGCGCCCTCACACGTACGCTCCCCCTAAAGCGTCGTCGTACCCTCACCTGGACCCTAAACCGTCCCAGTCCCCTAACCCTAACCCTAGCCCGAGCCCTAACCCTAACGCTTCCCCGAAGCCTGACCCTCACCCGTCCCCTAAACCTAACCCGTACGCTGACACTCACCCGCGCCCTCACACGTACGCTCCCCCTAAAGCGTCGTCGTACCCTCACCTGGACCCTAAACCGTCCCCGTCCCCTAACCCTAACCCTAGCCCGAGCCCTAACCCTAACCCTTCCCCGAAGCCTGACCCTCACCCGTCCCCTAATCCTAACCCGTACGCTGACACTCACCCGCGCCCTCACACGTACGCTCCCCCTAAAGCGTCGTCATACCCTCACCTGGACCCTAAACCGTCCCCGTCCCCTAACCCTAACCCTAGCCCGAGCCCTAACCCTAACCCTTCCCCGAAGCCTGACCCTCACCCGTCCCCTAATCCTAACCCGTACGCTGACACTCACCCGCGCCCTCACACGTACGCTCCCCCTAAAGCGTCGTCGTACCCTCACCTGGACCCTAAACCGTCCCCGTCCCCTAACCCTAACCCTAGCCCGAACCCTAACCCTAACACTTCCCCGAAGCCTGACCCTCACCCGTCCCCTAATCCTAACCCGTACGCTGACACTCACCTGCGCCCTCACACGTACGCTACCCCTAAAGCGTCGTCGTACCCTCACCTGGACCCTAAACCGTCCCCGTCCCCTAACCCTAACCCTAGCCCGAGCCCTAACCCTAACCCTTCCCCGAAGCCTGACACTCACCCGTCCCCTAATCCTAACCCGTACGCTGACACTCACCCGCGCCCTCACACGTACGCTCCCCCTAAAGCGTCGTCGTACCCTCACCTGGACCCTAAACCGTCCCCGTCCCCTAACCCTAACCCTAGCCCCAGCCCTAACCCTAACCCTTCCCCGAAGCCTGACCCTCACCCGTCCCCTAATCCTAACCCGTACGCTGACACTCACCCGCGCCCTCACACGTACGCTCCCCCTAAAGCGTCGTCGTACCCTCACCTGGACCCTAAACCGTCCCCGTCCCCTAACCCTAACCCTAGCCCGAGCCCTAACCCTAACCCTTCCCCGAAGCCTGACCCTCACCCGTCCCCTATTCCTAACCCGTACGCTAACACTCACCCGCGCCCTCACACGTACGCTCCCCCTAAAGCGTCGCCGTACCCTCACCTGGACCCTAAACCGTCCCCGTCCCCTAACCCTAACCCTAGCCCGAGCCCTAACCCTAACCCTTCCCCGAAGCCTGACCCTCACCCGTCCCCTAATCCTAACCCGTACGCTGACACTCACCCGCGCCCTCACACGTACGCTCCCCTAAAGCGTCGTCGTACCCTCACCTGGACCCTAAACCGTCCCCGTCCCCTTACCCTAACACTAGCCCGAGCCCTACCCCTAACCCTTCCCCGAAGCCTGACCCTCACCCGTCCCCTAATCCTAACCTGTACGCTGACACTCACCCGCGCCCTCACACGTACGCTCCCCCTAAAGCGTCGTCGTACCCTCACCTGGACCCTAAACCGTCCCCGTCCCCTAACCCTAACCCTAGCCCGAGCCCTAACCATAACCCTTCCCCGAAGCCTGACCCACACCCGTCCCCCTAATCGTAACCCGTATGCTGACACTCACCCGCGCCCTCACACGTACGCTCCCCCTAAAGCGTCGTCGTACCCTCACCTGGACCCTAAACCGTCCCCGTCCCCTAACCCTAACCCTAGCCCGAGCCCTAACCCTAACCCTTCCCCGAAGCCTGACCCTCACCCGTCCCCTAATCCTAACCCGTACGCTGACACTCACCCCGCGCCCTCACACGTACGCTCCCCCTAAAGCGTCGTCGTACCCTCACCTGGACCCTAAACCGTCCCCGTCCCCTAACTCTAACCCTAGCCCGAGCCCTAACCCTAACCCTTCCCCGAAGCCTGACCCTCACCCGTCCCCTAATCCTAACCCGTACGCTGACACTCACCAGCGCCCTCACACGTACGCTCCCCCTAAAGCGTCGTCGTACCCTCACCTGGACCCTAAACCGTCCCCGTCCCCTAACCCTAACCCTAGCCCGAGCCCTAACACTAACCCTTCCCCGAAGCCTGACCCTCACCCGTCCCCTAATCCTAACCCGTACGCTGACACTCACCCGCGCCCTCACACGTACGCTCCCCCTAAAGCGTCGTCGTACCCTCACCTGGACCCTAAACCGTCCCCGTCCCCTAACCCTAACCCTAGCCCGAGCCCTAACCCTAACCCTTCCCCGAAGCCTGACCCTCACCCGTCCCCTAATCCTATCCCGTACGCTGACACTCACCCGCGCCCTCACACGTACGCTCCCCCTAAAGCGTCGTCGTACCCTCACCTGGACCCTAAACCGTCCCAGTCCCCTAACCCTAACCCTAGCCCGAGCCCTAACCCTAACGCTTCCCCGAAGCCTGACCCTCACCCGTCCCCTAATCCTAACCCGTACGCTGACACTCACCCGCGCCCTCACACGTACGCTCCCCCTAAAGCGTCTTCATACCCTCACCTGGACCCTAAACCGTCCCCGTCCCCTAACCCTAACCCTAGCCCGAGCCCTAACCCTAACCCTTCCCCGAAGCCTGACCCTCACCCGTCCCCTAATCCTAACCCGTACGCTGACACTCACCCGCGCCCTCACACGTACGCTCCCCTAAAGCGTCGTCGTACCCTCACCTGGACCCTAAACCGTCCCCGTCCCCTAACCCTAACCCTAGCCCCAGCCCTAACCCTAACGCTTCCCCGAAGCCTGACCCTCACCCGTCCCCTAATCCTAACCCGTACGCTGAAACTCACCCGCGCCCTCACACGTACGCTCCCCTATAGCGTCGTCGTACCCTCACCTGGACCCTAAACCGTCCCCGTCCCCTAAACCTAACACTAGCCCGAGCCCTAACCCTAAACCTTCCCCGAAGCCTGACACTCACCCGTCCCCTAATCCTAACACGTACGCTGACACTCACCCACGCCCTCACACGTACGCTCCCCCTAAAGCGTCGTCGTACCCTCACCTGGAACCTAAACCGTCCCCGTCCCCTAACCCTAACCCTAGCCCGAGCCCTAACCCTAACCCTTCCCCGAAGCCTGACCCACACCCGTCCCCTAATCGTAACCCGTACGCTGACACTCACCCGCGCCCTCACACGTACGCTCCCCCTAAAGCGTCGTCGTACCCTCACCTGGACCCTAAACCGTCCCCGTCCCCTAACCCTAACCCTAGCCCGAGCCCTAACCCTAACCCTTCCCCGAAGCCTGACCCTCACCCGTCCCCTAATCCTAACCCGTACGCTGACACTCACCCGCGCCCTCACACGTACGCTCCCCCTAAAGCGTCGTCGTACCCTCACCTGGACCCTAAACCGTCCCCGTCCCCTAACCCTAACCCTAGCCCGAGCCCTAACCTTAACCCTTCCCCGAAGCCTGACCCTCACCCGTCCCCTAATCCTAACCCGTACGCTGACACTCACCCGCGCCCTCACACGTACGCTCCCCCTAAAGCGTCGTCGTACCCTCACCTGGACCCTAAACCGTCCCCGTCCCCTAACCCTAACCCTAGCCCGAACCCTAACCCTAACCCTTCCCCGAAGCCTGACCCTCACCCGTCCCCTAATCCTAACCCGTACGCTGACACTCACCTGCGCCCTCACACGTACGCTCCCCCTAAAGCGTCGTCGTACCCTCACCTGGACCCTAAACCGTCCCCGTCCCCTAACCCTAACCCTAGCCCGAGCCCTAACCCTAACCCTTCCCGAAGCCTGACCCTCACCCGTCCCCCTAATCCTAACCCGTACGCTGACACTCACCCGCGCCCTCACACGTACGCTCCCCCTAAAGCGTCGTCGTACCCTCACCTGGACCCTAAACCGTCCCCGTCCCCTAACCCTAACCCTAGCCCCAGCCCTAACCCTAACCCTTCCCCGAAGCCTGACCCTCACCCGTCCCCTAATCCTAACCCGTACGCTGACACTCACCCGCGCCCTCACACGTACGCTCCCCCTAAAGCGTCGTCGTACCCTCACCTGGACCCTAAACCGTCCCCGTCCCCTAACCCTAACCCTAGCCCGAGCCCTAACCCTAACCCTTCCCCGAAGCCTGACCCTCACCCGTCCCCTATTCCTAACCCGTACGCTGACACTCACCCGCACCCTCACACGTACGCTCCCCCTAAAGCGTCGTCGTACCCTCACCTGGACCCTAAACCGTCCCCATCCCCTAACCCTAACCCTAGCCCGAGCCCTAACCCTAACCCTTCCCCGAAGCCTGACCCTCACCCGTCCCCTAATCCTAACCCGTACGCTGACACTCACCCGCGCCCTCACACGTACGCTCCCCCTAAAGCGTCGTCGTACCCTCACCTGGACCCTAAACCGTCCCCGTCCCCTAACCCTAACACTAGCCCGAGCCCTAACCCTAAACCTTCTCCGAAGCCTGACCCTCACCCGTCCCCTAATCCTAACCCGTACGCTGACACTCACCCGCGCCCTCACACGTACGCTCCCCCTAAAGCGTCGTCGTACCCTCACCTGGACCCTAAACCGTCCCCGTCCCCTAACCCTAACCCTAGCCCCAGCCCTAACCCTAACGCTTCCCCGAAGCCTGACCCTCACCCGTCCCCTAATCCTAACCCGTACGCTGACACTCACCCGCGCCCTCACACGTACGCTCCCCCTATAGCGTCGTCGTACCCTCACCTGGACCCTAAACCGTCCCCGTCCCCTAACCCTAACACTAGCCCGAGCCCTAACCCTAAACCTTCCCCGAAGCCTGACCCTCATCCGTCCCCTAATCCTAAGCCGTACGCTGACACTCACCCGCGCCCTCACACGTACGCTCCCCCTAAAGCGTTGTCGTACACTCACCTGGACCCTAAACCGTCCCTGTCCCCTAACCCTAACCCTAGCCCCAGCCCTAACCCTAACCCTTCCCCGAAGCCTGACCCTCACCCGTCCCCTAATCCTAACCCGTACGCTGACACTCACCCGCGCCCTCACACGTACGCTCCCCCTAAAGCGTCGTCGTACCCTCACCTGGACCCTAAACCGTCCCCGTCCCCTAACCCTAACCCTAGCCCGAACCCTAACCCTAACCCTTCCCCGAAGCCTGACCCTCACCCGTCCCCTAATCCTAACCCGTACGCTGACACTCACCTGCGCCCTCACACGTACGCTCCCCCTAAAGCGTCGTCGTACCCTCACCTGGACCCTAAACCGTCCCCGTCCCCTAACCCTAACCCTAGCCCGAGCCCTAACCCTAACCCTTCCCCGAAGCCTGACCCTCACCCGTCCCCTAATCCTAACCCGTACGCTGACACTCACCCGCGCCCTCACACGTACGCTCCCCCTAAAGCGTCGTCGTACCCTCACCTGGACCCTAAACCGTCCCCGTCCCCTAACCCTAACCCTAGCCCCAGCCCTAACCCTAACCCTTCCCCGAAGCCTGACCCTCACCCGTCCCCTAATCCTAACCCGTACGCTGACACTCACCCGCGCCCTCACACGTACGCTCCCCCTAAAGCGTCGTCGTACCCTCACCTGGACCCTAAACCGTCCCCGTCCCCTAACCCTAACCCTAGCCCGAGCCCTAACCCTAACCCTTCCCCGAAGCCTGACCCTCACCCGTCCCCTATTCCTAACCCGTACGCTGACACTCACCCGCGCCCTCACACGTACGCTCCCCCTAAAGCGTCGTCGTACCCTCACCTGGACCCTAAACCGTCCCCATCCCCTAACCCTAACCCTAGCCCGAGCCCTAACCCTAACCCTTCCCCGAAGCCTGACCCTCACCCGTCCCCTAATCCTAACCCGTACGCTGACACTCACCCGCGCCCTCACACGTACGCTCCCCCTAAAGCGTCGTCGTACCCTCACCTGGACCCTAAACCGTCCCCGTCCCCTAACCCTAACACTAGCCCGAGCCCTAACCCTAAACCTTCTCCGAAGCCTGACCCTCACCCGTCCCCAATCCTAACCCGTACGCTGACACTCACCCGCGCCCTCACACGTACGCTCCCCCTAAAGCGTCGTCGTACCCTCACCTGGACCCTAAACCGTCCCCGTCCCCTAACCCTAACCCTAGCCCCAGCCCTAACCCTAACGCTTCCCCGAAGCCTGACCCTCACCCGTCCCCTAATCCTAACCCGTACGCTGACACTCACCTGCGCCCTCACACGTACGCTCCCCCTATAGCGTCGTCGTACCCTCACCTGGACCCTAAACCGTCCCCGTCCCCTAACCCTAACACTAGCCCGAGCCCTAACCCTAAACCTTCCCCGAAGCCTGACCCTCATCCGTCCCCTAATCCTAAGCCGTACGCTGACACTCACCCGCGCCCTCACACGTACGCTCCCCCTAAAGCGTTGTCGTACACTCACCTGGACCCTAAACCGTCCCTGTCCCCTAACCCTAACCCTAGCCCCAGCCCTAACCCTAACCCTTCCCCGAAGCCTGACCCTCACCCGTCCCCTAATCCTAACCCGTACGCTGACACTCACCCGCGCCCTCACACGTACGCTCCCCCTAAAGCGTCGTCGTACCCTCACCTGGACCCTAAACCGTCCCCGTCCCCTAACCCTAACCCTAGCCCGAGCCCTAACCCTAAACCTTCCCCGAAGCCTGACCCTCACCCGTCCCCTAATCCTAACCCGTACGCTGACACTCACCCGCGCCCTCACACGTACGCTCCCCCTAAAGCGTCGTCGTACCCTCACCTGGACCCTAAACCGTCCCCGTCCCCTAACCCTAACCCTAGCCCGAGCCCTAACCCTAAACCTTCCCCGAAGCCTGACCCTCATCCGTCCCCTAATCCTAATCCGTACGCTGACACTCACCCGCGCCCTCACACGTACGCTCCCCCTAAAGCGTCGTCGTACCCTCACCTGGACCCTAAACCGTCCCCGTCCCCTAACCCTAACCCTAGCCCGAGCCCTAACCCTAACCCTTCCCCGAAGCCTGACCCTCACCCGTCCCCTAATCCTAACCCGTACGCTGACACTCAACCGCGCCCTCACACGTACGCTCCCCCTAAAGCGTCGTCGTACCCTCACCTGGACCCTAAACCGTCCCCGTCCCCTAACCCTAACCCTAGCCCGAACCCTAACCCTAACACTTCCCCGAAGCCTGACCCTCACCCGTCCCATCCTAACCAGTACGCTGAAACTCACCCGCGCCCTCACACATACGCTCCCCCTAAAGCATCGTCGTACCCTCACCTGGACCCTAAAACGTCCCCATCCCCTGACCCTAACCCTAGCCCGAGCCCTAACCCTAACCCTTCCCCGAAGCCTGACCCTCACCCGTCCCCTAATCCTAACCCGTACGCTGACACTCACCCGCGCCCTCACACGTACGCTCCCCCTAAAGCGTCGTCGTACCCTCACCTGGACCCTAAACCGTCCCCGTCCCCTAACCCTAACCCTAGCCCGAGCCCTAAACCTAACCCTTCCCCGAAGCCTGACCCTCACCCGTCCCCTAATCCTAACCCGTACGCTGACACTCACCCGCGCCCTCACACGTACGCTCCCCCTAAAGCGTCGTCGTACCCTCACCTGGACCCTAAACCGTCCCCGTCCCCTAACCCTAACCCTAGCCCGAACCCTAACCCTAACCCTTCCCCGAAGCCTGACCCTCACCCGTCCCCTAATCCTAACCCGTACGCTGACACTCACCCGCGCCTTCACATGTACGCTCCCCCTAAAGCGTCGTCGTACCCTCACCTGGACCCTAAACCGTCCCCGTCCCCTAAACCTAACCCTAGCCCGAGCCCTAACCCTAACCCTTCCCCGAAGCCTGACCCTCACCCGTCCCCTAATCCTATCCCGTACGCTGACACTCACCCGCGCCCTCACATGTACGCTCCCCCTAAAGCGTCGTCGTACATTCACCTGGACCCTAAACTGTCCCCGTCCCCTAACCCTAACCCTAGCCCGAGCCCTAACCCTAACGCTTCCCCGAAGCCTGACCCTCACCCGTTCCCTAATCCTAACCCGTACGCTGACACTCACCCGCGCCCTCACACGTACGCTCCCCCTAAAGCGTCGTCGTACCCTCACCTGGACCCTAAACCGTCCCCGTCCCCTAACCCTAACCCTAGCCCGAGCCCTAACCCTAACCCTTCCCCGAAGCCTGACCCTCACCCGTCCCCTAATCCTAACCCGTACGCTGACACTCACCCGCGCCCTCACAAGTACGCTCCCCCTAAAGCGTCGTCGTACCCTCACCTGGACCCTAAACCGTCCCCGTCCCCTAACCCTAACCCTAGCCCGAGCCCTAACCCTAACCCTTCCCCGAAGCCTGACCCTCACCCGTCCCCTAATCCTAACCCGTACGCTGACACTCACCCGCGCCCTCACACCTACGCTCCCCCTAAAGCATCGTCGTACCCTCACCTGGACCCTAAACGGTCCCCGTCCCCTAACCCTAACCCTAGCCCGAGCCCTAACCCTAACCCTTCTCCGAAGCCTGACCCTCACCCGTCCCCTAATCCTAACCCGTACGCTGACACTCACCCACGCCCTCACACGTACGCTCCCCCTAAAGCGTCGTCGTACCCTCACCTGGACCCTAAACCGTCCCCGTCCCCTAACCCTAACCCTAGCCCGAACCCTAACCCTAACCCTTCCCCGAAGCCTGACCCTCACCCGTCCCCTAATCCTAACCCGTACGCTGACACTCACCCGCGCCCTCACACGTACGCTCCCCCTAAAGCGTCGTCGTACCCTCACCTGGACCCTAAACCGTCCCCGTCCCCTAACCCTAACCCTAGCCCGAGCCCTAACCCTAACCCTTCCCCGAAGCCTGACCCTCACCCGTCCCCTAATCCTAACACGTACGCTGACACTCACCCGCGCCCTCACACGTACGCTCCCCCTAAAGCGTCGTCGTACCCTCACCTGGACCCTAAACCGTCCCCGTCCCCTAACCCTAACCCTAGCCCGAGCCCTAACCCTAACCCTTCCCCGAAGCCTGACCCTCACCCGTCCCCTAATCCTAACCCGTACGCTGACACTCACCCGCGCCCTCACACGTACGCTCCCCCTAAAGCGTCGTCGTACCCTCACCTGGACCCTAAACCGTCCCCGTCCCCTAACCCTAACCCTAGCCCGAGCCCTAACCCTAACCCTTCCCCGAAGCCTGACCCTCACCCGTCCCCTAATCCTAACCCGTACGCTGACACTCACCCGCGCCCTCACACGTACGCTCCCCCTATAGCGTCGTCGTACCCTCACCTGGACCCTAAACCGTCCCCGTCCCCTAACCCTAACCCTAGCCCGAGCCCTAACCCTAACCCTTCCCCGAAGCCTGACCCTCACCCGTCCCCTAATCCTAACCCGTACGCTGACACTCACCCGCGCCCTCACATGTACGCTCCCCCTAAAGCGTCGTCGTACCCTCACCTGGACCCTAAACCGTCCCCGTCCCCTAACCCTAACCCTAGCCCGAGCCCTAACCCTAACCCTTCCCCGAAGCCTGACCCTCACCCGTCCCCTAATCCTATCCCGTACGCTGACACTCACCCGCGCCCTCACACGTATGCTCCCCCTAAAGCGTCGTCGTACCCTCACCTGGACCCTAAACTGTCCCCGTCCCCTAACCCTAACCCTAGCCCGAGCCCTAACCCTAACGCTTCCCCGAAGCCTGACCCTCACCCGTCCCCTAATCCTAACCCGTACGCTGACACTCACCCGCGACCTCACACGTACGATCCTCCTAAAGCGTCGTCGTACCCTCACCTGGACCCTAAACCGTCCCCGTCCCCTAACCCTAACCCTAGCCCGAGCCCTAACCCTAACCCTTCCCCGAAGCCTGACCCTCACCCGTCCCCTAATCCTAACCCGTACGCTGACACTCACCCGCGCCCTCACACGTACGCTCCCCCTAAAGCGTCGTCGTACCCTCACCTGGACCCTAAACCGTCCCCGTCCCCTAACCCTAACCCTAGCCCGAACCCTAACCCTAACCCTTCCCCGAAGCCTGACCCTCACCCGTCCCCTAATCCTAACCCGTACGCTGACACTCACCCGCGCCCTCACACGTACGCTCCCCCTAAAGCGTCGTCGTACCCTCACCTGGACCCTAAACCGTCCCCGTCCCCTAACCCTAACCCTAGCCCGAGCCCTAACCCTAACCCTTCCCCGAAGCCTGACCCTCACCCGTCCCCTAATCCTAACACGTACGCTGACACTCACCCGCGCCCTCACACGTACGCTCCCCCTAAAGCGTCGTCGTACCCTCACCTGGACCCTAAACCGTCCCCGTCCCCTAACCCTAACCGTAGCCCGAACCCTAACCCTAACACTTCCCCGAAGCCTGACCCTCACCCGTCCCATCCTAACCAGTACGCTGAAACTCACCCGCACCCTCACACGTACGCTCCCCCTAAAGCATCGTCGTACCCTCACCTGGACCCTAAAACGTCCCCATCCCCTAACCCTAACCCTAGCCCGAGCCCTAACCCTAACCCTTCCCCGAAGCCTGACCCTCACCCGTCCCCTAATCCTAACCCGTACGCTGACACTCACCCGCGCCCTCACACGTACGCTCCCCCTAAAGCGTCGTCGTACCCTCACCTGGACCCTAAACCGTCCCCGTTCCCTAACCCTAACCCTAGCCCGAGCCCTAAACCTAACCCTTCCCCGAAGCCTGACCCTCACCCGTCCCCTAATCCTATCCCGTAGGCTGACACTCACCCGCGCCCTCACACGTACGCTCCCCCTAAAGCGTCGTCGTACCCTCACCTGGACCCTAAACCGTCCCCGTCCCCTAACCCTAACCCTAGCCCGAACCCTAACCCTAACCCTTCCCCGAAGCCTGACCCTCACCCGTCCCCTAATCCTAACCCGTACGCTGACACTCACCCGCGCCCTCACATGTACGCTCCCCCTAAAGCGTCGTCGTACCCTCACCTGGACCCTAAACCGTCCCCGTCCCCTAACCCTAACCCTAGCCCGAGCCCTAACCCTAACACTTCCCCGAAGCCTGACCCTCACCCGTCCCCTAATCCTATCCCGTACGCTGACACTCACCCGCGCCCTCACACGTATGCTCCCCCTAAAGCGTCGTCGTACCCTCGCCTGGACCCTAAACTGTCCCCGTCCCCTAACCCTAACCCTAGCCCGAGCCCTAACCCTAACGCTTCCCCGAAGCCTGACCCTCACCCGTCCCCTAATCCTAACCCGTACGCTGACACTCACCCGCGCCCTCACACGTACGCTCCCCCTAAAGCGTCGTCGTACCCTCACCTGGACCCTAAACCGTCCCCGTCCCCTAACCCTAACCCTAGCCCGAGCCCTAACCCTAACCCTTCCCCGAAGCCTGACCCTCACCCGTCCCCTAATCCTAACCCGTACGCTGACACTCACCCGCGCCCTCACACGTACGCTCCCCCTAAAGCGTCGTCGTACCCTCACCTGGACCCTAAACCGTCCCCGTCCCCTAACCCTAACCCTAGCCCGAGCCCTAACCCTAACCCTTCCCCGAAGCCTGACCCTCACCCGTCCCCTAATCCTAACCCGTACGCTGACACTCACCCGCGCCCTCACACGTACGCTCCCCCTAAAGCGTCGTCGTACCCTCACCTGGACCCTAAACCGTCCCCGTCCCCTAACCCTAACCCTAGCCCGAACCCTAACCCTAACACTTCCCCGAAGCCTGACCCTCACCCGTCCCCTAATCCTAACCCGTACGCTGACACTCACCTGCGCCCTCACACGTACGCTCCCCCTAAAGCGTCGTCGTACCCTCACCTGGACCCTAAACCGTCCCCGTCCCCTAACCCTAACCCTAGCCCGAGCCCTAACCCTAACCCTTCCCCGAAGCCTGACCCTCACCCGTCCCCTAATCCTAACCCGTACGCTGACACTCACTCGCGCCCTCACATGTACGCTCCCCCTAAAGCGTCGTCGTACCCTCACCTGGACCCTAAACCGTCCCCGTCCCCTAACCCTAACCCTAGCCCCAGCCCTAACCCTAACCCTTCCCCGAAGCCTGACCCTCACCCGTCCCCTAATCCTAACCCGTACGCTGACACTCACCCGCCCCCTCACACGTACGCTCCCCCTAAAGCGTCGTCGTACCCTCACCTAGACCCTAAACCGTCCCCGTCCCCTAACCCTAACCCTAGCCCGAGCCCTAACCCTAACCCTTCCCCGAAGCCTGACCCTCACCCGTCCCCTAATCCTAACCCGTACGCTGACACTCACCCGCCCCCTCACACGTACGCTCCCCCTAAAGCGTTGTCGTACCCTCACCTGGACCCTAAAACGTCCCCATCCCCTGACCCTAACCCTAGCCCGAGCCCTAACCCTAACCCTTCCCCGAAGCCTGACCCTCACCCGTCCCCTAATCCTAACCCGTACGCTGACACTCACCCGCGCCCTCACACGTACGCTCCCCCTAAAGCGTCGTCGTACCCTCACCTGGACCCTAAACCGTCCCCGTCCCCTAACCCTAACCCTAGCCCGAGCCCTAAACCTAACCCTTCCCCGAAGCCTGACCCTCACCCGTCCCCTAATCCTAACCCGTACGCTGACACTCACCCGCGCCCTAACACGTACGCTCCCCCTAAAGCGTCGTCGTACCCTCACCTGGACCCTAAACCGTCCCCGTCCCCTAACCCTAACCCTAGCCCGAACCCTAACCCTAACCCTTCCCCGAAGCCTGACCCTCACCCGTCCCCTAATCCTAACCCGTACGCTGACACTCACCCGCGCCCTCACATGTACGCTCCCCCTAAAGCGTCGTCTTACCCTCACCTGGACCCTAAACCGTCCCCGTCCCCTAACCCTAACCCTAGCCCGAACCCTAACCCTAACCCTTCCCCGAAGCCTGACCCTCACCCGTCCCCTAATCCTAACCCGTACGCTGACACTCACCCGCGCCCTCACACGTACGCTCCCCGTACGCTCCCCGTAAAGCGTCGTCTTACCCTCACCTGGACCCTAAACCGTCCCTGTCCCCTAACCCTAACCCTAGCCCGAGCCCTAACCCTAACCCTTCCCCGAAGCCTGACCCTCACCCGTCCCCAATCCTAACCCGTACGCTGACACTCACCCGCGCCCTCACACGTACGCTCCCCCTAAAGCGTCGTCGTACCCTCACCTGGACCCCTAAACCGTCCCCGTCCCCTAAACCCTAACCCTAGCCCGAGCCCTAACCCTAACCCTTCCCCGAAGCCTGACCCTCACTCGTCCCCTAATCCTAACCCGTACGCTGACACTCATCAGCGCCCTCACACGTACGCTCCCCCTAAAGCGTCGTCGTACCCTCACCTGGACCCTAAACCGTCCCCGTCCCCTAAGCCTAACCCTAGCCCGAACCCTAACACTAACCCTTCCCTGAAGCCTGACCCTCACCCGTCCCCTAATCCTAACCCGTACGCTGACACTCACCCGCGCCCTCACACGTACGCTCCCCTCTAAAGCGTCGTCGTACCCTCACCTGGACCCTAAACCGTCCCCGTCCCCTAACCCTAACCCTAGCCCGAGCCCTAACCCTAACCCTTCCCCGAAGCCTGACCCTCACCCGTCCCCTTATCCTAACCCGTACGCTGACACTCACCCGCGCCCTCACACGTACGCTCCCCCTAAAGCGTCGTCGTACCCTCACCTGGACCCTAAACCGTCCCCGTCCCCTAACCCTAAGCCTAGCCCGAGCCCTAACCCTAACCCTTCCCCGAAGCCTGACCCTCACCCATCCCCTAATCCTAACCCGTACGCTGACACTCACCCGCGCCCTCACACGTACGCTCCCCCTAAAGCGTCGTCGTACCCTCACCTGGACCCTAAACCGTCCCCATCCCCTAACCCTAACCCTAGCCCGAGCCCTAACCCTAACCCTTCCCCGAAGCCTGACCCTCACCCGTCCCCCTAATCCTAACCCGTACGCTGACACTCACCCGCGCCCTCACACGTACGCTCCCCCTAAAGCGTCGTCGTACCCTCACCTGGACCCTAAACCGTCCCCCGTCCCCTAACCCTAACCCTAGCCCGAGCCCTAACCCTAACCCTTCCCCGAAGCCTGACCCTCATCCGTCCCCTAATACTAACCCGTACGCTGACACTCACCCGCGCCCTCACATGTACGCTCCCCCTAAAGCGTCGTCGTACCCTCACCTGGACCCTAAACCGTCCCCGTCCCCTAACCCTAACCCTAGCCCGAGCCCTAACCCTAACCCTTCCCCGAAGCCTGACCCTCACCCGTCCCCTAATCCTAACCCGTACGCTGACACTCACCCGCGCCCTCACACGTACGCTCCCCCCTAAAGCGTCGTCGTACCCTCACCTGAACCCTAAACCGTCCCCGTCCCCTAACCCTAACCCTAGCCCGAACCCTAACCCTAACCCTTCCCCGAAGCCTGACCCTCACCCGTCCCCTAATCCTAACCCGTACGCTGAAACTCACCCGCGCCCTCACACGTACGCCCCCCCCTAAAGCGTCGTCTTACCCTCACCTGGACCCTAAAACGTCCCCATCCCCTAACACTAACCCTAGCCCGAGCCCTAACCCTAACCCTTCCCCGAAGCCTGACCCTCACCCGTCCCTTAATCCTAACCCGTACGCTGACACTCACCCGCGCCCTCACACGTACGCTCCCCCTAAAGCGTCGTCGTACCCTCACCTGGACCCTAAACCGTCCCCGTCCCCTAACCCTAACCCTAGCCCGAGCCCTAAACCTAACCCTTCCCCCGAAGCCTGACCCTCACCCGTCCCCTAATCCTAACCCGTACGCTGACACTCACCCGCGCCCTCACACGTACGCTCCCCCTAAAGCGTCGTCGTACCCTCACCTGGACCCTAAACCGTCCCCGTCCCCTAACCCTAACCCTAGCCCGAACCCTAACCCTAACCCTTCCCCGAAGCCTGACCCTCACCCCGTCCACTAATCCTAACCCGTACGCTGACACTCACCCTTCCCTCACATGTACGCTCCCCCTAAAGCGTCGTCGTACCCTCACCTGGACCCTAAACCGTCCCCCGTCCCCTAACCCTAACCCTAGCCCGAGCCCTAACCCTAACCCTTCCCCGAAGCCTGACCCTCACCCGTCCCCTAATCCTAACCCGTACGCTGACACTCACCCGCGCCCTCACACGTACGCTCCCCCTAAAGCGTCGTCGTACGCTCACCTGGACCCTAAACCGTCCCCGTCCCCTAACCCTAACCCTAGCCCGAGCCCTAACCCTAACCCTTCCCCGAAACCTGACCCTCACCCGTCCCCAATCCTAACCAGTACGCTGACACTCACCCGCGCCCTCACACGTACGCTCCCCCCTAAAGCGTCGTCGTACCCTCACCTGGACCCTAAACCGTCCCCGTCCCCTAACCCTAACCCTAGCCCGAGCCCTAACCCTAACCCTTCCCCGAAGCCTGACCCTCACCCGTCCCCTAATCCTAAACCGTACGCTGACACTCACCCCGCGCCCTCACACGTACGCTCCCCCTAAAGCGTCGTCGTAACCCTCTCCTGGACCCTAAACCGTCCCCGTCCCCTAACCCTAACCCTAGCCCGAACCCTAACCCTAACCCTTCCCCGAAGCCTGACCCTCACCCGTCCCATAATCCTAACCCGTACGCTGACACTCACCCGCGCCCTCACACGTACGCTCCCCCTAAAGCGTCGTTGTACCCTCACCTGGAACCTAAACCGTCCCTGTCCCCTAACCCTAACCCTAGCCCGAGCCCTAACCCTAACCCTTCCCCGAAGCCTGACCCTCACCCGTCCCCTAATCCTAACCCGTACGCTGACACTCACCCGCGCCCTCACACGTACGCTCCCCCTAAAGCGTCGTCGTACCCTCACCTGGACCCTAAACCGTCCCCGTCCCCTAACCCTAAACCTAGCCCGAGCCCTAACCCTAACACTTCCCCGAAGCCTGACCCTCACCCGTCCCCTAATCCTAACCCGTACGCTGACACTCACCCCGCGCCCTCACACGTACACTCCCCCTAAAGCGTCTTCGTACCCTCACCTGGACCCTAAACCGTCCCCGTCCCCTAACCCTAACCCTAGCCCGAGCCCTAACCCTAACCCTTCCCCGAAGCCTGACCCTCACCCGTCCCCTAATCCTAACCCGTACGCTGACACTCACCCGCGCCCTCACACGTACGCTCCCCCTAAAGCGTCGTTGTACCCTCACCTGGACCCTAAACCGTCCGCGTCCCCTAACCCTAAACCCTAGCCGAAGCCCTAACCCTAACCCTTCCCCGAAGCCTGACCCTCACCCGTCCCCCTAATCCTAACCCGTACGCTGACACTCACCCGCGCCCTCACACGTACGCTCCCCCTAAAGCGTCGTCGTACCCTCACCTGGGACCCTAAACCGTCCCCGTCCCCTAACCCTAACCCTAGCCCGAGCCCTAACCCTAAACCTTCCCCGAAGCCTGACACTCACCCGTCCCCTAATCCTAACCCGTACGCTGACACTCACCCGCGCACTCACACGTACGCTCCCCCTAAAGCGTCGTCGTACCCTCACCTGGACCCTAAACCGTCCGCGTCCCCTAACCCTAACCCTAGCCCAAGCCCTAACCCTAACCCTTCCCCGAAGCCTGACCCTCACCCGTCCGCTAATCCTAACCCGTACGCTGACACTCACCCGCGCCCCTCACACACGTACGCTCCCCCTAAAGCGTCGTCGTACCCTCACCTGGACCCTAAAACCGTCCCCGTCCCCTAACCCTAACCCTAGCCCGAGCCCTAACCCTAACACTTCCCCGAAGCCTGACCCTCACCCGTCCCCTAATCCTAACCCGTTACGCTGACACTCACCCGCGCCCTCACACGTACGCTCCCCCTAAAGCGTCGTCGTACCCTCACCTGGACCCTAAACCGTCCCCCGTCCCCTAACCCTAACCCTAGCCCGAGCCCTAACCCTAACCCTTCCCCGAAACCTGACCCTCACCCGTCCCCTAATCCTAACCCGTACGCTGACACTCACCCGCGCCCTCACACGTACGCTCCCCCTAAAGCGTCGTCGTACCCTCACCTGGACCCTAAACCGTCCCCGTCCCCTAACCCTAACCCTACCCTAGCCCGAGCCACTAACCCTAACCCTTCCCCGAAGCCTGACCCTCACCCGTCCCCTAATCCTAACCCGTACGCTGACACTCACCCGCGCCCTCACACGTACGCTCCCCCTAAAGTGTCGTCGTACCCTCACCTGGACCCTAAACCGTCCCCGTCCCCTAACCCTAACCCTAGCCCGAGCCCTAACCCTAACCCTTCCCCGAAGCCTGACCCCTCACCCGTCCCCCTAATCCTAACCCGTACGCTGACACTCACCCCGCGCCCTCACACGTATGCTCCCCCTAAAGCGTCGTCGTACCCTCACCTGGACCCTAAACCGTCCCCCGTCCCCTAACCCTAACCCTAGCCCGAGCCCTAACCCTTACCCTTCCCCGAAGCCTGACCCTCACCCGTCCCCTAATCCTAACCCGTACGCTGACACTCACCCGCGCCCTCAGACGTACGCTCCCCCTAAAGCGTCGTCGTACCCTCACCTGGACCCTAAACCGTCCCCGTCCCCTAACCCTAACCCTAGCCCGAGCCCTAACCCTAACCCTTCCCCGAAGCCTGACCCTCACCCGTCCCCTAATCCTAACCCGTACGCTGACACTCACCCGCGCCCTCACACGTACGCTTCCCCTAAAGCGTCGTCGTACCCTCACCTGGACCCTAAACCGTCCCCGTCCCCTAACCCTAACCCTAGCCCGAGCCCTAACCCTAACCCTTCCCCGAAGCCCTGACCCTCACCCGTCCCCTAATCCTAACCCGTATGCTGACACTCACCCGCGCCCTCACACGTTCGCTCCCCCTAAAGCGTCGTCGTACCCTCACCTGGACCCTAAACCGTCACCGTCCCCTAACCCTAACCCTAGCCCGAAGCCCCTAACCCTAACCCTTTCCCGAAACCTGACCCTCACCCGTCCCCTAATCCTAACCCGTACGCTGACACTCACCCGCGCCCTCACACGTACGCTCCCCCTAAAGCGTCGTCGTACCCTCACCTGGACCCTAAACCGTCCCCGTCCCCTAACCCTAACCCTAGCCCGAGCCCTAACCCTAACCCTTCCCCGAAGCCTGACCCTCACCCGTCCCCTAATCCTAACCCGTACGCTGACACTCACCCGCGCCCCTCACACGTACGCTCCCCCTAAAGCGTCGTCGTACCCTCACCTGGACCCTAAACCGTCCCCGTCGCCTAACCCTAAACCTAGCCCGAGCCCTAACCCTAACCCTTCCCCGAAGCCTGACCCTCACCCGTCCCATAATCCTAACCCGTACGCTGACACTCACCCGCGCCCTCACACGTACGCTCCCCCTAAAGCGTCGTCGTACCCTCACCTGGACCCTAAACCGTCCCCGTCCGCTAACCCTAACCCTAGCCCGAGCCCTAACCCTAACCCTTCCCCGAAGCCTGACCCTCACCCGTCCCCTAATCCTAACCCGTACGCTGACACTCACCCGCGCCCTCACACGTACGCTCCCCCTAAGCGTCGTCGTACCCTCACCTGGACCCTAAACCGTCCCCGTCCCCTAACCCTAACCCTAGCCCGAGCCCTAACCCTAACCCTTCCCCGAAGCCTGACCCTCACCCGTCCCCTAATCCTAAACCCGTACGCTGACACTCACCCCGCGCCCTCACACGTACGCTCCCCCTAAAGCGTCGTCGTACCCTCACCTGGACCCTAAACCGTCCCCGTCCCCTAACCCTAACCCTTGCCCGAGCCCTAACCCTAACCCTTCCCCGAAGCCTGACCCTCACCCGTCCCCCTAATCCTAACCCGTACGCTGACACTCACCCGCGCCCTCACACGTACGCTCCCCCTAAAGCGTCGTCGTACCTTCACCTGGACCCTAAACCGTCCCCGTCCCCTAACCCTAACCCTAGACCGAACCCTAACCCTAACCCTTCCCCGAAGCCCTGACCCTCACCCATCCCCTAATCCTAACCCGTACGCTGACACTCACCCGCGCCCTCACACGTACGCTCCCCCTAAAGCGTCGTCGTACCCTCACCTGGACCCTAAACCGTCCCCGTCCCCTAACCCTAACCCTAGCCCGAGCCCTAACCCTAACCCTTCCCCGAAGCCTGACCCTCACCCATCCCCTAATCCTAACCCGTACGCTGACACTCACCCGCGCCCTCACACGTACGCTCCCCCTAAAGCGTCGTCGTACCCTCACCTGGACCCTAAACCGTCCCCCGTCCCTTAACCCTAACCCTATCCCGAGCCCTAACCCTAACCCTTCTCCGAAGCCTGACCCTCACCCGTCCCCTAATCTTAACCCGTACGCTGACACTCACCCGCGCCCTCACACGTACGCTACCCCTAAAGCGTCGTCGTACCCTCACCTGGGACCCTAACCGTCCCCGTTCCCTAACCCTAACCCTAGCCCGAGCCCTAACCCTAACCCTTCTCCGAAGCCTGACCCTCACCCGTCCCCTAATCCTAACCCGTACGCTGACACTCACCCGCGCCCTCACACGTACGCTCCCCCTAAAGCGTCGTCGTACCCTCACCTGGACCCTAAACCGTCCCCGTCTCCTAACCCTAACCCTAGCCCGAGCCCTAACCCTAACCCTTCCCCGAAGCCTGACCCTCACCCGTCCCCTAATCCTAACCCATACGCTGACACTCACCCGCGCCCTCACACGTACGCTCCCCCTAAAGCGTCGCCGTACCCTCACCCTGGACCCTAAACCGTCCCCGTCCCCTAACCCTAACCCTAGCCCGAGCCCTAACCCTAACCCTTCCCCGAAGCCTGACCCTCACCCGTCCCCTAATCCTAACCCGTACGCTGACACTCACCCGCGCCCTCACACGTACGCTCCCCCCTAAAGCGTCGTCGTACCCTCACCTGGACCCTAAACCGTCCCCGTCCCCTAACCCTAACCCTTGCCCGAGCCCTAACCCTAACCCTTCCCCAGAGCCTGACCCTCACCCGTCCCCTAATCCTAACCCGTACGCTGACACTCACTCACCCGCGCCCTCACACGTACGCTCCCCCTAAAGCGTCGTCGTACCTTCACCTGGACCCTAAACCGTCCCCGTCCCCTAACCCTAACCCTAGACCGAACCCTAACCCTAACCCTTCCCCGAAGCCTGACCCTCACCCGTCCCCTAATCCTAACCCGTACGCTGACACTCACCCGCGCCCTCACACGTACGCTCCCCCTAAAGCGTCGTCGTACCCTCACCTGGACCCTAAACCGTCCCCGTCCCCTAACCCTAACCCTAGCCCGAGCCCTAACCCTAACCCTTCCCCCGAAGCCTGACCCTCACCCATCCCCTAATCCTAACCCGTACGCTGACACTCACCCGCGCCCTCACACGTACGCTCCCCCTAAAGCGTCGTCGTACCCTCACCTGGACCCTAAACCGTCCCCGTCCCCTAACCCTAACCCTAGCCCGAGCCCTAACCCTAACCCTTCCCCGAAGCCTGACCCTCACCCGTCCCCTAATCCTAACCCGTACGCTGACACTCACCCGCGCCCTCACACGTACGCTCCCCCTAAAGCGTCGTCGTACCCTCACCTGGACCCTAAAACCGTCCCCGTCCCCTAACCCTAACCCTAGCCCAAGCCCTAACCCTAACCCTTCCCCGAAGCCTGACCCTCACCAGTCCCCTAATCCTAACCCGTACGCTGACACTCACCCGCGCCCTCACACGTACGCTCCCACTAAAGCGTCGTCGTACCCTCACCTGGACCCTAAACCGTCCCCGTCCCCTAACCCTAACCCTAGCCCGAGCCCTAACCCTAACCCTTCCCCGAAGCCTGACCCCTCACCCGTCCCCTAATCCTAACCCGTACGCTGACACTCACCCGCGCCCTCATACGTACGCTACCCCTAAAGCGTCGTCGTACCCTCACCGGGACCTAAAACCGTCCCCGTCCCCTAACCCTAACCCTAGCCCGAGCCCTAACCCTAACCCTTCCCCGAAGCCTGACCCTCACCCGTCCCGTAATCCTAACCCGCCACGCTGACACTCACCCCGCGCCCTCACACGTACGCTCCCTCTAAAGCGTCGTCGTACCCTCACCTGGACCCTAAAACCGTCCCGGTCCCCTAACCCTAACCCTAGCCCGAGCCCTAACCCTAAACCTTCCCCGAAGCCTGACCCTCACCCGACCCCTAATCCTAACCCGTACGCTGACACTCACCCACGCCCGCACACGTACGCTACCCCTAAACCGTCGTCGTACCCTCACCTGGACCCTAAACCGTCCCCCGTCCCCTAACCCTAACCCTAGCCCTAACCCTAACACTTCCCCGAAGCCTGACCCTCACCCGTCCCCTAATCCTAACCCCTACGCTGACACTCACCCACGCCCTCACACGTACGCTCCCCCTAAAGCGTCGTCGTACCCTCACCTGGACCCTAAACCGTCCCCGTCCCCTAACCCTAACCCTAGTCCGAACCCTAACCCTAACCCTTCCCTGAAGCCTGACCCTCACCCGTCCCCTAATCCTAACCCGTACGCTGACACTCACCCGCGCCCTCACACGTACCCTCCCCTTAAAGCTTCGTCGTACCCTCACCTGGACCCTAAACCGTCCCCGTCCCCGTCCCCTAACCCTAGCCCGAACCCTAACCATAACCCTTCCCCGAAGCCTGACCCTCACCCGTCCCCTAATCCTAACCCATACGCTGACACTCACCCGTGCCCTCACACGTACGCTCCCCCTAAAGCGTCGTCGTACCCTCACCTGGACCCTAAACCGTCCCCGTCCCCTAACCCTAACCCTAGCCCGAACCCTAACCCTAACCCTTCCCCGAAGCCTGACCCTCACCCGTCCCCTAATCCTAACCCGTACGCTGACACTCACCCGCGCCCTCAGACGTACGCTCCCCCTAAAGCGTCGTCGTACCCTCACCTGGACCCTAAACCGTCCCCGTCCCCGTCCCCTAACCCTAACCCTAGCCCGAGCCCTAACCCTAACCCTTCCCCGAAGTCTGACCCTCACCCGTCCCCTAATCCTAACCCGTACGCTGTTACCCCGCGCCCTCACCCGTACGCTCCCCCAAAAGCGTCCTCGTACCCTCACCTGGACCCTAAACCGTCCCCGTCCCCTAACCCTAACCCTAGCCCGAACCCTAACCCTAACCCTTCCCCGAAGCCTGACCCTCACCCGTCCCCTAATCCTAACCCGTACGCTGACACTCACCCGCGCCCTCACACGTACGCTCCCCCTAAAGCGTCGTCGTACCCTCACCTGGACCCTAAACCGTCCCCGTCCCCTAACCCTAACCCTAGCCCGAACCCTAACCTTAACCCTTCCCCGAAGCCTGACCCTCACCCGTCCCCTAATCCTAACCCGTACGCTGACACCCCGCGCCCTCACACGTACGCTCCCCCTAAAGCGTCGTCGTACCCTCACCTGGACCCTAAACCGTCCCCGTCCCCTAACCCTAACCCTAGCCCGAACCCTAACCCTAACCCTTCCCCGAAGCCTGACCCTCACCCGTCCCCTAATCCTAACCCGTACGCTGACACTCACCCGCGCCCTCACACGTACGCTCCCCCTAAAGCGTCGTCGTACCCTCACCTGGACCCTAAACCGTCCCCGTCCCCTAACCCTAACCCTAGCCCGAGCCCTAACCCTAACCCTTCCCCGAAGCCTGACCCTCACCAGTCCCCTAATCCTAACCCGTACGCTGACACTCACCCGCGCCCTCACACGTACGCTCCCACTAAAGCGTCGTTGTACCCTCACCTGGACCCTAAACCGTCCCCGTCCCCTAACCCTAACCCTAGCCCGAGCCCTAACCCTAACCCTTCCCCGAAGCCTGACCCTCACCCGTCCCATAATCCTAACCCGTACGCTGACACTCACCCGCGCCCTCATACGTACGCTACCCCTAAAGCGTCGTCGTACCCTCCCCGGGACCTAAACCGTCCCCGTCCCCTAACCCTAACCCTAGCCCGAGCCCTAACCCTAACCCTTCCCCGAAGCCTGACCCTCACCCGTCCCGTAATCCTAACCCGCACGCTGACACTCACCCGCGCCCTCACACGTACGCTCCCTCTAAAGCGTCGTCGTACCCTCACCTGGACCCTAAACCGTACCCGTCCCCTAACCCTAACCCTAGCCCGAGCCCTAACCCTAAACCTTCCCCGAAGCCTGACCCTCACCCGACCCCTAATCCTAACCCGTACGCTGACACTCACCCACGCCCGCACACACGTACGCTACCCCTAAAGCGTCGTCGTACCCTCACCTGGACCCTAACCCGTCCCCGTCCCCTAACCCTAACCCTAGCCCGAACCCTAACCCTAACCCTTCCCCGAAGCCTGACCCTCACCCGTCCCCTAATCCTAACCCGTACGCTGACACTCACACCGCGCCCTCACACGTACGCTCCCCCTGAAGCGTCGTCGTACCCTCACCTGGACCCTAAACCGTCCCCGTCCCCTAACCCTAACCCTAGCCCGAACCCTAACCTTAACCCTTCCCCGAAGCCTGACCCTCACCCGTCCCCTAATCCTAACCCGTACGCTGACACCCGCGCCCTCACACGTACGCTCCCCCTAAAGCGTCGTCGTACCCTCACCTGGACCCTAAACCGTCCCCGTCCCCTAACCCTAACCCTAGCCCGAACCCTAACCCTAACCAATCCCCGAAGCCTGACCCTCACCCGTCCCCTAATCCTAACCCGTAAGCTGACACTCACCCGCGCCCTCACACGTACGCTCCCCCTGAAGCGTCGTCGTACCCTCACCTGGACCCTAAACCGTCCCCGTCCCCTAACCCTAACCCTAGCCCGCCCGAACCCTAACCCTAACCCTTCCCCGAAGCCTGACCCTCACCCGTCCCCTAATCCCTAACCCGTACGCCTGACACTCACCCGCGCCCTCACACGTACGCTCCCCCTAAAGCGTCGTCGTACCCTCACCTGGACCCTAAACCGTCCCCCGTCTCCTAACCCTAACCCTAGCCCGAGCCCTAACCCTAACCCTTCCCCGAAGCCTGACCCTCACCCGTCCCCTAATCCTAACCCGTACGCTGACACTCACCCGCGCCCTCACACGTACGCTCCCCCTAAAGCGTCGTCGTACCCTCACCTGGACCCTAAACCGTCCCCGTCCCCTAACCCTAACCCTAGCCCGAGCCCTAACCCTAACCCTTCCCCCGAAGCCTGACCCTCACCCGTCCCCTAATCCTAACCCGTACGCTGACACTCACCCGCGCCCTCACACGTACGCTCCCCCTAAAGCGTCGTCGTACCCTCACCTGGACCCTAAACCGTCCCCGTCCCCTAACCCTAACCCTAGCCCGAGCCCTAACCCTAACCCTTCCCCGAAGCCTGACCCTCACCCGTCCCCTAATCCTAACCCGTACGCTGACACTCACCCGTGCCCTCACACGTACGCTCCCCCTAAAGCGTCGTCGTACCCTCACCTGGACCCTAAACCGTCCCCCGTCCCCTAACCCTAACCCTAGCCCGAACCCTAACCCTAACCCTTCCCCGAAGCCTGACCCTCACCCGTCCCCTAATCCTAACCCGTACGCTGACACTCACCCGCGCCCTCACACGTACGCTCCCCCTAAAGCGTCGTCGTACCCTCACCTGGACCCTAAACCGTCCCCGTCCCCGTCCCCTAACCCTAACCCTAGCCCGAGCCCTAACCCTAACCCTTCCCCGAAGTCTGACCCTCACCCGTCCCCTAATCCTAACCCGTACGCTGTTACCCCGCACCCTCACCCGTACGCTCCCCCAAAAGCGTCCTCGTACCCTCACCTGGACCCTAAAACCGTCCCCGTCCCCCTAACCCTAACCCTAGCCCGAACCCTAACCCTAACCCTTCCCCGAAGCCTGACCCTCACCCGTCCCCTAATCCTAACCCGTACGCTGACACTCACCCGCGCCCTCACACGTACGCTCCCCCTAAAGCGTCGTCGTACCCCTCACCTGGACCCTAAACCGTCCCCGTCCCCTAACCCTAACCCTAGCCCGAACCCTAACCTTAACCCTTCCCCGAAGCCTGACCCTCACCCGTCCCCTAATCCTAACCCGTACGCTGACACCCCGCGCCCTCACACGTACGCTCCCCCTAAAGCGTCGTCGTACCCTCACCTGGACCCTAAACCGTCCCCGTCCCCTAACCCTAACCCTAGCCCGAACCCTAACCCTAACCCTTCCCCGAAGCCTGACCCTCACCCGTCCCCTAATCCTAACCCGTACGCTGACACTCACCCGCGCCCTCACACGTACGCTCCCCCTAAAGCGTCGTCGTACCCTCACCTGGACCCTAAACCGTCCCCGTCCCCTAACCCTAACCCTAGCCCGAGCCCTAACCCTAACCCTTCCCCGAAGCCTGACCCTCACCAGTCCCCTAATCCTAACCCGTACGCTGACACTCACCCGCGCCCTCACACGTACGCTCCCACTAAAGCGTCGTTGTACCCTCACCTGGACCCTAAACCGTCCCCGTCCCCTAACCCTAACCCTAGCCCGAGCCCTAACCCTAACCCTTCCCCGAAGCCTGACCCTCACCCGTCCCATAATCCTAACCCGTACGCTGACACTCACCCGCGCCCTCATACGTACGCTACCCCTAAAGCGTCGTCGTACCCTCCCCGGGACCTAAACCGTCCCCGTCCCCTAACCCTAACCCTAGCCCGAGCCCTAACCCTAACCCTTCCCCGAAGCCTGACCCTCACCCGTCCCGTAATCCTAACCCGCACGCTGACACTCACCCGCGCCCTCACACGTACGCTCCCTCTAAAGCGTCGTCGTACCCTCACCTGGACCCTAAACCGTACCCGTCCCCTAACCCTAACCCTAGCCCGAGCCCTAACCCTAAACCTTCCCCGAAGCCTGACCCTCACCCGACCCCTAATCCTAACCCGTACGCTGACACTCACCCACGCCCGCACACGTACGCTACCCCTAAAGCGTCGTCGTACCCTCACCTGGACCCTAACCCGTCCCCGTCCCCTAACCCTAACCCTAGCCCGAACCCTAACCCTAACCCTTCCCCGAAGCCTGACCCTCACCCGTCCCCTAATCCTAACCCGTACGCTGACACTCACCCGCGCCCTCACACGTACGCTCCCCCTGAAGCGTCGTCGTACCCTCACCTGGACCCTAAACCGTCCCCCGTCCCCTAACCCTAACCCTAGCCCGAACCCTAACCTTAACCCTTCCCCGAAGCCTGACCCTCACCCGTCCCCTAATCCTAACCCGTACGCTGACACCCGCGCCCTCACACGTACGCTCCCCCTAAAGCGTCGTCGTACCCTCACCTGGACCCTAAACCGTCCCCGTCCCCTAACCCTAACCCTAGCCCGAACCCTAACCCTAACCAATCCCCGAAGCCTGACCCTCACCCGTCCCCTAATCCTAACCCGTAAGCTGACACTCACCCGCGCCCTCACACGCGTACGCTCCCCCTGAAGCGTCGTCGTACCCTCACCTGGACCCTAAAACCGTCCCCGTCCCCTAACCCTAACCCTAGCCCGAACCCTAACCCTAACCCTTCCCCGAAGCCTGACCCTCACCCGTCCCCTAATCCTAACCCGTACGCTGACACTCACCCGCGCCCTCACACGTACGCTCCCCCTAAAGCGTCGTCGTACCCTCACCTGGACCCTAAACCGTCCCCGTCTCCTAACCCTAACCCTAGCCCGAGCCCTAACCCTAACCCTTCCCCGAAGCCTGACCCTCACCCGTCCCCTAATCCTAACCCGTACGCTGACACTCACCCGCGCCCTCACACGTACGCTCCCCCTAAAGCGTCGTCGTACCCTCACCTGGACCCTAAACCGTCCCCGTCCCCTAACCCTAACCCTAGCCCGAGCCCTAACCCTAACCCTTCCCCGAAGCCTGACCCTCACCCGTCCCCTAATCCTAACCCGTACGCTGACACTCACCCGCGCCCTCACACGTACGCTCCCCCTAAAGCGTCGTCGTACCCTCACCTGGACCCTAAACCGTCCCCGTCCCCTAACCCTAACCCTAGCCCGAGCCCTAACCCTAACCCTTCCCCGAAGCCTGACCCTCACCCGTCCCCTAATCCTAACCCGTACGCTGACACTCACCCGCGCCCTCACACGTACGCTCCCCCTAAAGCGTCGTCGTACCCTCACCTGGACCCTAAACCGTCCCCGTCCCCTAACCCTAACCCTAGCCCGAGCCCTAACACTAACCCTTCCCCGAAGCCTGACCCTCACCCGACCCCTAATCCTAACCCGTACGCTGACACTCACCCACGCCCGCACACGTACGCTACCCTTAAAGCGTCGTCGTACCCTCACCTGGACCCTAAACCGTCCCCGTCCCCTAACCCTAACCCTAGCCCTAACCCTAACACTTCCCCGAAGCCTGACCCTCACCCGTCCCCTAATCCTAACCCCTACGCTGACACTCACCCACGCCCTCACACGTACGCTCCCCCTAAAGCGTCGTCGTACCCTCACCTGGACCCTAAACTGTCCCCGTCCCCTAACCCTAAACCCTAGCCCGAACCCTAACCCTAACCCTTCCCTGAAGCCTGACCCTCACACGTCCCCTAATCCTAACCCGTACGCTGACACTCACCCGCGCCCTCACACGTACCCTCCCCTTAAAGCGTCGTCGTACCCTCACCTGGACCCTAAACCGTCCCCGTCCCCGTCCCCTAACCCTAGCCCGAACCCTAACCCTAACCCTTCCCCGAAGCCTGACCCTCACCCGTCCCCTAATCCTAACCCGTACGCTGACACTCACCCGTGCCCTCACACGTACGCTCCCCCTAAAGCGTCGTCGTACCCTCACCTGGACCCTAAACCGTCCCCGTCCCCTAACCCTAACCCTTGCCCGAACCCCTAACCCTAACCCTTCCCCGAAGCCTGACCCTCACCCGTCCCCTAATCCTAACCCGTACGCTGACACTCACCCCGCGCCCTCACACGTATGCTCCCCCTAAAGCGTCGTCGTACCCTCACCTGGACCCTAAACCGTCCCCGTCCCCGTCCCCTAACCCTAACCCCTAGCCCGAGCCCTAACCCTAACCCTTCCCCGAAGCCTGACCCTCACCCGTCCCCTAATCCTAACCCGTACGCTGACACCCGCGCCCTCACCCGTACGCTCCCCCTAAAGCGTCCTCGTACCCTCACCTGGACCCTAAACCGTCCCCGTCCCCTAACCCTAACCCTAGCCCGAACCCTAACCCTAACCCTTCCCCCGAAGCCTGACCCTCACCCGTCCCCTAATCCTAACCCGTACGCTGACACTCACCCGCGCCCTCACACGTACGCTCCCCCTAAAGCGTCGTCGTACCCTCACCTGGACCCTAAACCGTCCCCGTCCCCTAACCCTAACCCCAGCCCGAAACCTAACCTTAACCCTTCCCCGAAGCCTGACCCTCACCCGTCCCCTAATCCTAACCCGTACGCTGACACCCGCGCCCTCACACGTACGCTCCCCCTAAAGCGTCCTCGTACCCCTCACCTGGACCCTACACCGTCCCCGTCCCCTAACCCTACCCCTAGCCCGAACCCTAACCCTAACCCTTCCCCGAAGCCTGACCCTCACCCGTCCCCTAATCCTAACCCGTAAGCTGACACTCACCCGCGCCCTCACACGTACGCTCCCCCTGAAGTGTCGTCGTACCCTCACCTGGACCCTAAACCGTGCCCGTCCCCTAACCCTAACCCTAGCCCGAACCCTAACCCTAACACTTCCCCGAAGCCTGACCCTCACCCGTCCCCTAATCCTAACCCGTACGCTGACACTCACCCCGCGCCCTCACACGTACGCTCCCCCTAAAGCGTCGTCGTACCCTCACCTGGACCCTAAACCGTCCCCGTCCCCTAACCCTAACCCTAGCCCGAACCCTAACCCTAACCCTTCCCCGAAGCCTGACCCTCACCCGTCCCCTAATCCTAACCCGTACGCTGACACTCACCCGCGCCCTCACACGTACGCTCCCCCTAAAGCGTCGTCGTACCCTCACCTGGACCCTAAACCGTCCCCCCCGTCCCCTAACCCTAACCCTAGCCCGAACCCCTAACCCTAACCCTTCCCCGAAGCCTGACCCTCACCCGTCCCCTAATCCTAAGCCCGTACGCTGACACTCACCCGCGCCCTCACCACCTGGACCCTAAACCGTCCCCGTCCCCTAACCCTAACCCTAGCCCGAACCCTAACCCTAACACTTCCCCGAAGCCTGACCCTCAACCGTCCCCTAATCCTAACCCGTACGCTGACACTCACCCGCGCCCTCACACGTACGCTCCCCCTAAAGCGTCGTTGTACCCTCACCTGGACCCTAAACCGTCCCCGTCCCCTAACCCTAACCCTAGCCCGAACCCTAACCCTAACCCTTCCCCGAAGCCTGACCCTCACCCGTCCCCTAATCCTAACCCGTACGCTGACACTCACCCGCGCCCTCACACGTACGCTCCCCCTAAAGCGTCGTCGTACCCTCACCTGGACCCTAAACCGTCCCCGTCCCCTAACCCTAACCCTAGCCCGAAACCTAACCTTAACCCTTCCCCGAAGCCTGACCCTCACCCGTCCCCTAATCCTAACCCGTACGCTGACACCCGCGCCCTCACACGTACGCTCCCCCTAAAGCGTCCTCGTACCCTCACCTGGACCCTACACCGTCCCCGTCCCCTAACCCTAACCCTAGCCCGAACCCTAACACTAACCCTTCCCCGAAGCCTGACCCTCACCCGTCCCCTAATCCTAACCCGTAAGCTGACACTCACCCGCGCCCTCACACGTACGCTCCCCCTGAAGCGTCGTCGTACCCTCACCTGGACCCTAAACCGTCCCCGTCCCCTAACCCTAACCCTAGCCCGAACCCTAACCCTAACCCTTCCCCGAAGCCTGAACCTCACCCGTCCCCTAATCCTAACCCGTACGCTGACACTCACCCGCGCCCTCACACGTACGCTCCCCCTAAAGCGTCGTCGTACCCTCACCTGGACCCTAAACCGTCCCCGTCCCCTAACCCTAACCCTAGCCCGAACCCTAACCCTAATCCTTCCACGAAGCCTGACCCTCACCCGTCCCCTAATCCTAACCCGTACGCTGACACTCACCCGCGCCCTCACACGTACGCTCCCCCTAAATTGTCGTCGTACCCTCACCTGGACGCTAAACCGTCTCCGTCCCCTAACCCTAACCCTAGCCCGAACCCTAACCCTAACCCTTCCCCGAAGCCTGACCCTCACCCGTCCCCTAATCCTAACCCGTACGCTGACACTCACCCGCGCCCTCACATGTACGCTCCCCCTAAAGCGTCGTCGTACCCTCACCTGGACCCTAAACCGTCCCCGTCCCCTAACCCTAACCCTAGCCTGAACCCTAACCCTAACCCTTCCCCGAAGCCTGACCCTCACCCGTCCCCTAATCCTAACCCGTACGCTGACACTCACCCGCGCCCTCACACGTACGCTCCCCCTAAAGCATCGTCGTACCGTCACCTGAACCCTAAACCGTCCCCGTCCCCTAACCCTAACCCTAGCCCGAACCCTAACCCTAACCCTTCCCCGAAGCCTGACTCTCACCCGTCCCCTAATCCTAACCCGTACGCTGACACTCACCCGCGCCCTCACACGTACGCTCCCCCTAAAGCGTCGTTGTACCCTCTCCTGGACCCTAAACCGTCCCCGTCCCCTAACCCTAACCCTAGCCCGAGCCCTAACCCTAACCCTTCCCCGAAGCCTGACCCTCACCCGTCCCCTAATCCTAACCCGTACGCTGACATCCACGCCCTCACCCGTGCGCTCCCCCTAAAGCGTCCTCGTACCCTCACCTGGACCCTAAACCGTCCCCGTCCCCTAACCCTAACCCTAGCCCGAACCCTAACCCTAACCCTTCCCCGAAGCCTGACCCTCACCCGTCCCCTAATCCTAACCCGTACGCTGACACTCACCCGCGCCCTCACACGTACGCTCCCCCTAAAGCGTCGTCGTACCCTCACCTGGACCCTAAACCGTCCCCGTCCCCTAACCCTAACCCTAGCCAGAAACCTAACCTTAACCCTTCCCCGAAGCCTGACCCTCACCCGTCCCCTAATCCTAACCCGTACGCTGACACCCGCGCCCTCACACGTACACTCCCCCTAAAGCGTCCTCGTACCCTCACCTGGACCCTACACCGTCCCCGTCCCCTAACCCTAACCCTAGCCCGAACCCTAACACTAACCCTTCCCCGAAGCCTGACCCTCACCCGTCCCCTAATCCTAACCCGTAAGCTGACACTCACCCGCGCCCTCACATGTACGCTCCCCCTGAAGCGTCGTCGTACCCTCACCTGGACCCTAAACCGTCCCCGTCCCCTAACCCTAACCCTAGCCCGAACCCTAACCCTAACCCTTCCCCAAAGCCTGAACCTCACCCGTCCCCTAATCCTAACCCGTACGCTGACACTCACCCGCGCCCTCACACGTACGCTCCCCCTAAAGCGTCGTCGTACCCTCACCTGGACCCTAAACCGTCCCCGTCCCCTAACCCTAACCCTAGCCCGAACCCTAACCCTAATCCTTCCACGAAGCCTGACCCTCACCCGTCCCCTAATCCTAACCCGTACGCTGACACTCACCCGCGCCCTCACACGTACGCTCCCCCTAAATTGTCGTCGTACCCTCACCTGGACGCTAAACCGTCTCCGTCCCCTAACCCTAACCCTAGCCCGAACCCTAACCCTAACCCTTCCACGAAGCCTGACCCTCACCCGTCCCCTAATCATAAACCGTACGCTGACACTCACCCGCGCCCTCACATGTACGCTCCCCCTAAAGCGTCGTCGTACCCTCACCTGGACCCTAAACCGTTCCCGTCCCCTAACCCTAACCCTAGCCCGAACCCTAACCCTAACCCTTCCCCGAAGCCTGACCCTCACCCGTCCCATAATCCTAACCCGTACGCTGACACTCACCCGCGCCCTCACACGTACGCTCCCCCTAAAGCGTCGTCGTACCCTCACCTGGACCCTAAACCGTGCCCGTCCCCTAACCCTAACCCTAGCCTGAACCCTAACCCTAAACCTTCCCCGAAGCCTGACCCTCACCCGTCCCCTAATCCTAACACGTACGCTGACACTCACCCGCGCCCTCACACGTATGCTCCCCCTAAAGCGTCGTCGTACCCTCACCTGGACCCTAAACCGTCCCCGTCCCCTAACCCTAACCCTAGCCCGAGCCCTAACCCTAACCCTTCCCCGAAGCCTGACCCTCACCCGTCCCCTAATCCTAACCCGTATGCTGACACTCACCCGCGCCCTCAAACGTACGCTCCCCCTAAAGCGTCGTCGTACCCTCACCTGGACCCTAAACCGTCCCCGTTCCCTAACCCTAACCCTAGCCCAAACCCTAACCCTAACCCTTCCCCGAAGCCTGACCCTCACCCGTCCCCTAATCCTAAGCCGTACGCTGACACTAACCCGCGCCCTCACACGTATGCTCCCCCTAAAGCGTCGTCGTACCCTCACCTGGACCCTAAACCGTCCCCGTCCCCTAACCCTAACCCTAGCCCGAACCCTAACCCTAACCTTCCCCGAAGCCTGACCCTCACCCGTCCCCTAATCCTAACCCGTACGCTGACACTCACCCGCGCCCTCACACGTACGCTCCCCCTAAAGCGTCGTCGTACCCTCACCTGGACCCTAAACCGTCCCCGTCCCCTAACCCTAACCCTAGCCCGAACCCTAACCCTAACCCTTCCCCGAAGCCTGACCCTCACCCGTCCCCTAATCCTAACCCGTACGCTGACACTCACCTGCGCCCTCACACGTACGCTCCCCCTAAAGCGTCGTCGTAACCTCACCTGGACCCTAAACCGTCCCCGTCCCCTAACCCTAACCCTAGCCCGAACCCTAACCCTAACCCTTCCCCGAAGCCTGACCCTCACCCGTCCCCTAATCCTAACCCGTACGCTGACACTCACCCGCGCCCTCACACGTACGCTCCCCCTAAAGCGTCGTCGTACCCTCACCTGGACCCTAAACCGTCCCCGTCCCCTAACGCTAACCCTAGCCCGAACCCTAACCCTAACCCTTCCCCGAAGCCTGACCCTCACCCGTCCCCTAATCCTAACCCGTACGCTGACACTCACCCGCGCCCTCACACGTACGCTCCCCCTAAAGCGTCGTCGTACCCTCACCTGGACCCTAAACCGTCCCCGTCCCCTAACCCTAACCCTAGCCTGAACCCTAACCCTAACCCTTCCCCGAAGCCTGACCCTCACCCGTCCCCTAATCCTAACCCGTACGCTGACACTCACCCGCGCTCTCACACGTACGCTCCCCCTAAAGCGTCGTCGTACCCTCACCTGGACCCTAAACCGTCCCCGTCCCCTAACCCTAACCCTAGCCCGAACCCTAACCCTAACCCTTCCCCGAAGCCTGACCCTCACCCGTCCCCTAATCCTAACCCGTACGCTGACACTCACCCGCGCCCTCACACGTACGCTCCCCCTAAAGCGTCGTCGTACCCTCACCTGGACCCTAAACCATCCCCGTCCCCTAACCCTAACCCTAGCCCGAACCCTAACCCTAACCCTTCCCCGAAGCCTGACCCTCACCCGTCCCCTAATCCTAACCCGTACGCTGACACTCACCCGCGCCCTCACACGTACTCTCCCCCTAAAGCATCATCGTACCCTCACCTGGACCCTAAACCGTCCCCGTCCCCTAACCCTAACCCTAGCCCGAACCCTAACCCTAACCCTTCCCCGAAGCCTGACCCTCACCCGTCCCCTAATCCTAACCCGTACGATGACACTCACCCGTGCCCTCACACGTACGCTCCCCCTAAAGCGTCGTCGTACCCTCACCTGGACCCTAAACCGTCCCCGTCCCCTAACCCTAAGCCTAGCCCGAACCCTAACCCTAACCCTTCCCCGAAGCCTGACCCTCACCCGTCCCCTAATCCTAACCCGTACGCTGACACTCACCCGCGCCCTCACACGTACGCTCCCCCTAAAGCGTCGTCGTACCCTCACCTGGACCCTAAACCGTCCCCGTCCCCGTCCCCTAACCCTAACCCTAGCCCGAGCCCTAACCCTAACCCTTCCCCGAAGCCTGACCCTCACCCGTCCCCTAATCCTAACCCGTACGCTGACACCCGCGCCCTCACCCGTACGCTCCCCCTAAAGCGTCCTCGTACCCTCACCTGGACCCTAAACCGTCCCCGTCCCCTAACCCTAACCCTAGCCCGAACCCTAACCCTAACCCTTCCCCGAAGCCTGACCCTCACCCGTCCCCTAATCCTAACCCGTACGCTGACACTCACCCGCGCCCTCACACGTACGCTCCCCCTAAAGCGTCGTCGTACCCTCACCTGGACCCTAAACCGTCCCCGTCCCCTAACCCTAACCCTAGCCCGAAACCTAACCTTAACCCTTCCCCGAAGCCTGACCCTCACCCGTCCCCTAATCCTAACCCGTACGCTGACACCCGCGCCCTCACACGTACGCTCCCCCTAAAGCGTCCTCGTACCCTCACCTGGACCCTACACCGTCCCCGTCCCCTAACCCTAACCCTAGCCCGAACCCTAACCCTAACCCTTCCCCGAAGCCTGACCCTCACCCGTCCCCTAATCCTAACCCGTACGCTGACACTCACCCGCGCCCTCACACGTACGCTCCCCCTAAACCGTCGTCGTACCCTCACCTGGACCCTAAACCGTCCCCGTCCCCTAACCCTAACCCTAGCCCGAACCCTAACCCTAACCCTTCCCCGAAGCCTGACCCTCACCCGTCCCCTAATCCTAACCCGTACGCTGACACTCACCCGCGCCCTCACACGTACGCTCCCCCTAAAACGTCGTCGTACCCTCACCTGGACCCTAAACCGTCCCCGTCCCCTAACCCTAACCCTAGCCCGAACACTAACCCTAACCCTTCCCCGAAGCCTGACCCTCACCCGTCCCCTAATCGTAACCCGTACGCTGACACTCACCCGCGCCCTCACACGTACGCTCCCCCTAAAGCGTTGTCGTACCCTCACCTGGACCCTAAACCGTCCCCGTCCCCTAACACTAACCCTAGCCCGTACCCTAACCCTAACCCTTCCCCGAAGCCTGATCCTCACCCGTCCCCTAATCCTAACCCGTACGCTGACACTCACCCGCGCCCTCACACGTACGCTCCCCCTAAAGCGTCGTCGTACCCTCACCTGGACCCTAAACCGTCCCCGTCCCCTAACCCTAACCCTAGCCCGAGCCCTAACCCTAACCCTTCCCCTAAGCCTGACCCTCACCCGTCCCCTAATCCTAACCCGTATGCTGACACTCACCCGCGCCCTCACACGTACGCTCCCCCTAAAGCGTCGTCGTACCCTCACCTGGACCCTACACCGTCCCCGTTCCCTAACCCTAACCCTAGCCCAAACCCTAACCCTAACCCTTCCCCGAAGCCTGACCCTCACCCGTCCCCTAATCCTAAGCCGAACGCTGACACTCACCCGCGCCCTCACACGTACGCTCCCCCTAAAGCGTCGTCGTACCCTCACCTGGACCCTAAACCGTCCCCGTCCCCTAACCCTAACCCTAGCCCGAACCCTAACCCTAACCCTTCCCCGAAGCCTGACCCTCACCCGTCCCCTAATCCTAACCCGTACGCTGACACTCACCCGCGCCCTCACACGTACGCTCCCCCTAAAGCGTCGTCGTACCCTCACCTGGACCCTAAACCGTCCCCGTCCCCTAACCCTAACCCTAGCCCGAACCCTAACCCTAACCCTTCCCCGAAGCCTGACCCTCACCCGTCCCCTAATCCTAACCCGTACGCTGACACTCACCTGCGCCCTCACACGTACGCTCCTCCTAAAGCGTCGTCGTTACCTCACCTGGACCCTAAACCGTCCCCGTCCCCTAACCCTAACCCTAGCCCGAACCCTAACCCTAACCCTTCCCCGAAGCCTGACCCTCACCCGTCCCCTAATCCTAACCCGTACGCTGACACTCACCCGCGCCCTCACACGTACGCTCCCCCTAAAGCGTCGTCGTACCCTCACCTGGACCCTAAACCGTCCCCGTCCCCTAACCCTAACCCTAGCCCGAACCCTAACCCTAACCCTTCCCCGAAGCCTGACCCTCACCCGTCCCCTAATCCTAACCCGTACGCTGACACTCACCCGCGCCCTCACACGTACGCTCCCCCTAAAGCGTCGTCGTACCCTCACCTGGACCCTAAACCGTCCCCGTCCCCTAACCCTAACCCTAGCCCGAACCCTAACCCTAACCCTTCCCCGAAGCCTGACCCTCACCCGTCCCCTAATCCTAACCCGTACGCTGACACTCACCCGCGCCCTCACACGTACGCTCCCCCTAAAGCGTCGTCGTACCCTCACCTGGACCCTAAACCGTCCCCGTCCCCTAACCCTAACCCTAGCCCGAACCCTAACCCTAACCCTTCCCCGAAGCCTGACCCTCACCCGTCCCCTAATCCTAACCCGTACGCTGACACTCACCCGCGCCCTCACACGTACGCTCCCCCTAAAGCGTCGTCGTACCCTCACCTGGACCCTAAACCGTCCCCGTCCCCTAACCCTAACCCTAGCCCGAACCCTAACCCTAACCCTTCCCCGAAGCCTGACCCTCACCCGTCCCCTAATCCTAACCCGTACGCTGACACTCACCCGTGCCCTCACACGTACGCTCCCCCTAAAGCGTCGTCGTACCCTCACCTGGACCCTAAACCGTCCCCGTCCCCTAACCCTTACCCTAGCCTGAACCCTAACCCTAACCCTTCCCCGAAGCCTGACCCTCACCCGTCCCATAATCCTAACCCGTACGCTGACACTCACCCGCGCCCTCACACGTACGCTCCCCCTAAAGCGTCGTCGTACCCTCACCTGGACCCTAAACCGTCCCCGTCCCCTAACCCTAACCCTAGCCCGAACCCTAACCCTAACACTTCCCCGAAGCCTGACCCTCACCCGTCCCCTAATCCTAACCCGTACGCTGACACTCACCCACGCCCTCACACGTACGCTCCCCCTAAAGCGTCGTCGTACCTTCACCTGGACCCTAAACCTTCCCCGTCCCCTAACCCTAACCCTAGCCCGAACCCTAACCCTAACCCTTCCCCGAAGCCTGACCCTCACCCGTCCCCTAATCCTAACCCGTACGCTGACACTCACCCGCGCCCTCACACGTACACTCCCCCTAAAGCGTCGTCGTACCCTCACCTGGACTCTAAACCCTCCCCGTCCCCTAACCCTAACCCTAGCCCGAGCCCTAACCCTAACCCTTCCCCGAAGCCTGACCCTCACCCGTCCCCTATCCTAACCCGTACGCTGACACTCACCCGCGCCCTCACACGTACGCTCCCCCTAAAGCGTCGTCGTACCCTCACCTGGACCCTAAGCCGTCCCCGTCCCCTAACCCTAACCCTAGCCCGAACCCTAACCCTAACCCTTCCCCGAAGCCTGACCCTCACCCGTCCCCTAATCCTAACCCGTACGCTGACACTCACCCGCGCCCTCACACGTACGCTCCCCCTAAAGCGTCGTCGTACCCTCACCTGGACCCTAAACCGTCCCCGTCCCCTAACCCTAACCCTAGCCCGAACCCTAACCCTAACCCTTCCCCGAAGCCTGACCCTCACCCGTCCCCTAATCCTAAGCCGTACGCTGACACTCACCCGCGCCCTCACACGTACGCTCCCCCTAAAGCGTCGTCGTACCCTCACCTGGCCCCTAAACCGTCCCCATCCCCTAAGCCTAACCCTAGCCCGAACCCTAACCCTAACCCTTCCCCGAAGCCTGACCCTCACCCGTCCCCTATCCTAACCCGTACGCTGACACTCACCCGCGCCCTCACACGTACGCTCCCCCTAAAGCGTCGTCGTACCCTCACCTGGACCCTAAACCGTCCCCGTCCCCTAACCCTATCCCTAGCCCGAACCCTAACCCTAACCCTTCCCCGAAGCCTGACCCTCACCCGTCCCCTAATCCTAACCCGTACGCTGACACTCACCCGCGCCCTCACACGTACGCTCCCCCTAAAGCGTTGTCGTTCCCTCACTTGGACCCTAAACCGTCCCCGTCCCCTAACCCTAACCCTAGCCCGAACCCTAACCCTAACACTTCCCTGAAGCCTGACCCTCACCCGTCCCCTAACCCTAACCCGTACGCTGACACTCACCCGCGCCCTCACACGTACGCTCCCCCTAAAGCGTTGTCGTACCCTCACCTGGACCCTAAACCGTCCCCGTCCCCTAACCCTAACCCTAGCCCGAGCCCTAAACCTAACCCTTCCCCGAAGCCTGACCCTCACCCGTCCCCTAATCCTAACCCGTACGCTGACACTCACCCGCGCCCTCACACGTACCCTCCCCCTAAAGCGTCGTCGTACCCTCACCTGGACCCTAAACCGTCCCCGTCCCCTAACCCTAACCCTAGCCCGAACCCTAACCCTAACCCTTCCCCGAAGCCTGACCCTCACCCGTCCCCTAATCCTAACCCGTACGCTGACACTCACCCGCGCCCTCACACGTACGCTCCCCCTAAAGCGTCGTCGTACCCTCACCTGGACCCTAAACCGTCCCCGTCCCCTAACCCTAACCCTAGCCCGAACCCTAACCCTAACCCTTCCCCGAAGCCTGACCCTCACCCGTCCCCTAATCCTAACCCGTACGCTGACACTCACCCACGCCCTCACACGTTCGCTCCCCCTAAAGCGTCGTCGTACCCTCACCTGGACCCTAAACCGTCCCCGTCCCCTAACCCTAACCCTAGCCAGAACCCTAACCCTAAAACTTCCCCGAAGCCTGACCCTCACCCGTCCCCTAATCCTAACCCGTACGCTGACACTCACCCGCGCCCTCACACGTACGCTCCCCCTAAAGCGTCGTCGTACCCTCACCTGGACCCTAAACCGTCCCCGTCCCCTAACCCTAACCCTAGCCCGAACCCTAACCCTAACCCTTCCCCGAAGCCTGACCCTCACCCGTCCCCTAATCCTAACCCGTACGCTGACACTCACCCGCGCCCTCACACGTACGCTCCCCCTAAAGCGTCGTCGTACCCTCACCTGGACCCTAAACCGTCCCCGTCCCCTAAGCCTAACCCTAGCCCGAACCCTAACCCTAACACTTCCCCGAAGCCTGACCCTCACCCGTCCCCTAATCCTAACCCGTACGCTGACACTCACCTGCGCCCTCACACGTACGCTCCCCCTAAAGCGTAGTCGTACCCTCACCTGGACCCTAAACCGTCCCCGTCCCCTAAGCCTAACTCTAGCCCGAACCCTAACCCTAACCCTTCCCCGAAGCCTGACACTCACCCGTCCCCTATCCTAACCCGTACGCTGACACTCACCCGTGCCCTCACACGTACGCTCCCCCTAAAGCGTCGTCGTACCCTCACCTGGACCCTAACCCGTCCCCGTCCCCTAACCCTAACCCTAACCCGAACCCTAACCCTAACCCTTCCCCGAAGCCTGACCCTCACCCGTCCCCTAATCCTAACCCGTACGCTGACACTCACCCGCGCCCTCACACGTACGCTCCCCCTAAAGCGTCGTCGTACCCTCACCTGGACCCTAAACCGTCCCCGTCCCCTAACCCTAACCCTAGCCCGAACCCTAACCCTAACACTTCCCCGAAGCCTGACCCTCACCCGTCCCCTAATCCTAACCCGTACGCTGACACTCACCCGCGCCCTCACACGTACGCTCCCCCTAAAGCGTTGTCGTACCCTCACCTGGACCCTAAACCGTCCCCGTCCCCTAACCCTAACCCTAGCCCGAACCCTAACCCTAACCCTTCCCCGAAGCCTGACCCTCACCCGTCCCCTAATCCTAACCCGTACGCTGACACTCACCCGCGCCCTCACACGTACGCTCCCCCTAAAGCGTTGTCGTACCCTCACCTGGACCCTAAACCGTCCCCGTCCCCTAACCCTAACCCTAGCCCGAACCCTAAACCTAACCCTTCCCCGAAGCCTGACCCTCACCCGTCCCCTAATCCTAACCCGTACGTTGACACTCACCCGCGCCCTCACACGTACCCTCCCCCTAAAGCGTTGTCGTACCCTCACCTGGACCCTAAACCGTCCCCGTCCCCTAACCCTAACCCTAGCCCGAACCCTAACCCTAAACCTTCCCCGAAGCCTGACCCTCACCCGTCCCCTAATCCTAACCCGTACGCTGACACTCACCCGCGCCCTCACACGTACGCTCCCCCTAAAGCGTCGTCGTACCCTCACCTGGACCCTAAACCGTCCCCGTCCCCTAACCCTAACCCTAGCCCGAACCCTAACCCTAACCCTTCCCCGAAGCCTGACCCTCACCCGTCCCCTAATCCTAACCCGTACGCTGACACTCACCCGCGCCCTCACACGTACGCTCCCCCTAAAGCGTCGTCGTACCCTCACCTGGACCCTAAACCGTCCCCGTCCCCTAACCCTAACCCTAGCCAGAACCCTAACCCTAAAACTTCCCCGAAGCCTGACCCTCACCCGTCCCCTAATCCTAACCCGTACGCTGACACTCACCCGCGCCCTCACACGTACGCTCCCCCTAAAGCGTCGTCGTACCCTCACCTGGACCCTAAACCGTCCCTGTCCCCTAACCCTAACCCTAGCCCGAACCCTAACCCTAACCCTTCCCCGAAGCCTGACCCTCACCCGTCCCCTAATCCTAACCCGTACGATGACACTCACCCGCGCCCTCACACGTACGCTCCCCCTAAAGCGTCGTCGTACCCTCACCTGGACCCTAAACCGTCCCAGTCCCCTAACCCTAACCCTAGCCCGAATCCTAACCCTAACCCTTCCCCGAAGCCTGACCCTCACCCGTCCCCTAATCCTAACCCGTACGCTGACACTCACCTGCGCCCTCACACGTACGCTCCCCCTAAAGCGTCGTCGTACCCTCACCTGGACCCTAAACCGTCCCCGTCCCCTAAGCCTAACTCTAGCCCGAACCCTAACCCTAACCCTTCCCCGAAGCCTGACACTCACCCGTCCCCTATCCTAACCCGTACGCTGACACTCACCCGTGCCCTCACACGTACGCTCCCCCTAAAGCGTCGTCGTACCCTCACCTGGACCCTAACCCGTCCCCGTCCCCTAACCCTAACCCTAACCCGAACCCTAACCCTAACCCTTCCCCGAAGCCTGACCCTCACCCGTCCCCTAATCCTAACCCGTACGCTGACACTCACCCGCGCCCTCACACGTACGCTCCCCCTAAAGCGTAGTCGTACCCTCACCTGGACCCTAAACCGTCCCCGTCCCCTAAGCCTAACTCTAGCCCGAACCCTAACCCTAACCCTTCCCCGAAGCCTGACACTCACCCGTCCCCTATCCTAACCCGTACGCTGACACTCACCCGTGCCCTCACACGTACGCTCCCCCTAAAGCGTCGTCGTACCCTCACCTGGACCCTAACCCGTCCCCGTCCCCTAACCCTAACCCTAACCCGAACCCTAACCCTAACCCTTCCCCGAAGCCTGACCCTCACCCGTCCCCTAATCCTAACCCGTACGCTGACACTCACCCGCGCCCTCACACGTACGCTCCCCCTAAAGCGTCGTCGTACCCTCACCTGGACCCTAAACCGTCCCCGTCCCCTAACCCTAACCCTAGACCGAACCCTAACCCTAACACTTCCCCGAAGCCTGACCCTCACCCGTCCCCTAATCCTAACCCGTACGCTGACACTCACCCGCGCCCTCACACGTACGCTCCCCCTAAAGCGTTGTCGTACCCTCACCTGGACCCTAAACCGTCCCCGTCCCCTAACCCTAACCCTAGCCCGAACCCTAACCCTAACCCTTCCCCGAAGCCTGACCCTCACCCGTCCCCTAATCCTAACCCGTACGCTGACACTCACCCGCGCCCTCACACGTACGCTCCCCCTAAAGCGTTGTCGTACCCTCACCTGGACCCTAAACCGTCCCCGTCCCCTAACCCTAACCCTAGCCCGAACCCTAAACCTAACCCTTCCCCGAAGCCTGACCCTCACCCGTCCCCTAATCCTAACCCGTACGTTGACACTCACCCGCGCCCTCACACGTACCCTCCCCCTAAAGCGTTGTCGTACCCTCACCTGGACCCTAAACCGTCCCCGTCCCCTAACCCTAACCCTAGCCCGAACCCTAACCCTAAACCTTCCCCGAAGCCTGACCCTCACCCGTCCCCTAATCCTAACCCGTACGCTGACACTCACCCGCGCCCTCACACGTACGCTCCCCCTAAAGCGTCGTCGTACCCTCACCTGGACCCTAAACCGTCCCCGTCCCCTAACCCTAACCCTAGCCCGAACCCTAACCCTAACCCTTCCCCGAAGCCTGACCCTCACCCGTCCCCTAATCCTAACCCGTACGCTGACACTCACCCGCGCCCTCACACGTACGCTCCCCCTAAAGCGTCGTCGTACCCTCACCTGGACCCTAAACCGTCCCCGTCCCCTAACCCTAACCCTAGCCAGAACCCTAACCCTAAAACTTCCCCGAAGCCTGACCCTCACCCGTCCCCTAATCCTAACCCGTACGCTGACACTCACCCGCGCCCTCACACGTACGCTCCCCCTAAAGCGTCGTCGTACCCTCACCTGGACCCTAAACCGTCCCTGTCCCCTAACCCTAACCCTAGCCCGAACCCTAACCCTAACCCTTCCCCGAAGCCTGACCCTCACCCGTCCCCTAATCCTAACCCGTACGATGACACTCACCCGCGCCCTCACACGTACGCTCCCCCTAAAGCGTCGTCGTACCCTCACCTGGACCCTAAACCGTCCCAGTCCCCTAACCCTAACCCTAGCCCGAATCCTAACCCTAACCCTTCCCCGAAGCCTGACCCTCACCCGTCCCCTAATCCTAACCCGTACGCTGACACTCACCTGCGCCCTCACACGTACGCTCCCCCTAAAGCGTCGTCGTACCCTCACCTGGACCCTAAACCGTCCCCGTCCCCTAAGCCTAACTCTAGCCCGAACCCTAACCCTAACCCTTCCCCGAAGCCTGACACTCACCCGTCCCCTATCCTAACCCGTACGCTGACACTCACCCGTGCCCTCACACGTACGCTCCCCCTAAAGCGTCGTCGTACCCTCACCTGGACCCTAACCCGTCCCCGTCCCCTAACCCTAACCCTAACCCGAACCCTAACCCTAACCCTTCCCCGAAGCCTGACCCTCACCCGTCCCCTAATCCTAACCCGTACGCTGACACTCACCCGCGCCCTCACACGTACGCTCCCCCTAAAGCGTCGTCGTACCCTCACCTGGACCCTAAACCGTCCCCGTCCCCTAACCCTAACCCTAGCCCGAACCCTAACCCTAACCCTTCCCCGAAGCCTGACACTCACCCGTCCCCTATCCTAACCCGTACGCTGACACTCACCCGTGCCCTCACACGTACGCTCCCCCTAAAGCGTCGTCGTACCCTCACCTGGACCCTAACCCATCCCCGTCCCCTAACCCTAACCCTAACCCGAACCCTAACCCTAACCCTTCCCCGAAGCCTGACCCTCACCCGTCCCCTAATCCTAACCCGTACGCTGACACTCACCCGCGCCCTCACACGTACGCTCCCCCTAAAGCGTCGTCGTACCCTCACCTGGACCCTAAACCGTCCCCGTCCCCTAACCCTAACCCTAGCCCGAACCCTAACCCTAACACTTCCCCGAAGCCTGACCCTCACCCGTCCCCTAATCCTAACCCGTACGCTGACACTCACCCGCGCCCTCACACGTACGCTCCCCCTAAAGCGTTGTCGTACCCTTACCTGGACCCTAAACCGTCCCCGTCCCCTAACCCTAACCCTAGCCCGAACCCTAACCCTAACCCTTCCCCGAAGCCTGACCCTCACCCGTCCCCTAATCCTAACCCGTACGCTGACACTCACCCGCGCCCTCACACGTACGCTCCCCCTAAAGCGTTGTCGTACCCTCACCTGGACCCTAAACCGTCCCCGTCCCCTAACCCTAACCCTAGCCCGAACCCTAAACCTAACCCTTCCCCGAAGCCTGACCCTCACCCGTCCCCTAATCCTAACCCGTACGCTGACACTCAGCCGCGCCCTCACACGTACCCTCCCCCTAAAGCGTTGTCGTACCCTCACCTGGACCCTAAACCGTCCCCGTCCCCTAACCCTAACCCTAGCCCGAACCCTAACCCTAAACCTTCCCCGAAGCCTGACCCTCACCCGTCCCCTAATCCTAACCCGTACGCTGACACTCACCCGCGCCCTCACACGTACGCTCCCCCTAAAGCGTCGTCGTACCCTCACCTGGACCCTAAACCGTCCCCGTCCCCTAACCCTAACCCTAGCCCGAACCCTAACCCTAACCCTTCCCCGAAGCCTGACCCTCACCCGTCCCCTAATCCTAACCCGTACGCTGACACTCACCCGCGCCCTCACACGTACGCTCCCCCTAAAGCGTCGTCGTACCCTCACCTGGACCCTAAACCGTCCCCGTCCCCTAACCCTAACCCTAGCCAGAACCCTAACCCTAAAACTTCCCCGAAGCCTGACCCTCACCCGTCCCCTAATCCTAACCCGTACGCTGACACTCACCCGCGCCCTCACACGTACGCTCCCCCTAAAGCGTCGTCGTACCCTCACCTGGACCCTAAACCGTCCCTGTCCCCTAACCCTAACCCTAGCCCGAACCCTAACCCTAACCCTTCCCCGAAGCCTGACCCTCACCCGTCCCCTAATCCTAACCCGTACGATGACACTCACCCGCGCCCTCACACGTACGCTCCCCCTAAAGCGTCGTCGTACCCTCACCTGGACCCTAAACCGTCCCAGTCCCCTAACCCTAACCCTAGCCCGAATCCTAACCCTAACCCTTCCCCGAAGCCTGACCCTCACCCGTCCCCTAATCCTAACCCGTACGCTGACACTCACCCGCGCCCTCACACGTACGCTCCCCCTAAAGCGTCGTCGTACCCTCACCTGGACCCTAAACCGTCCCCGTCCCCTAACCCTAACCCTAGCCCGAACCCTAACCCTAACCCTTCCCCGAAGCCTGACCCTCACCCGTCCCCTAATCCTAACCCGTATGCTGACACTCACCCGCGCCCTCAAACGTACGCTCCCCCTAAAGCGTCGTCGTACCCTCACCTGGACCCTAAACCGTCCCCGTCCCCTAACCCTAACCCTAGCCCGAACCCTAACCCTAACCCTTCCCCGAAGCCTGACCCTCACCCGTCCCCTAATCCTAACCCGTACGCTGACACTCACCCGCGCCCTCACACGTACGCTCCCCCTAAAGCGTCGTCGTACCCTCACCTGGACCCTAAACCGTCCCCGTCCCCTAACCCTAACCCTAGCCCGAACCCTAACCCTAACCCTTCCCCGAAGCCTGACCCTTACCCGTCCCCTAATCCTAAGCCGTACGCTGACACTCACCCGCGCCCTCACACGTACGCTCCCCCTAAAGCGTCGTCGTACCCTCACCTGGAACCTAAACCGTCCCCGTCCCCTAACCCTAACCCTAGCCCGAACCCTAACCCTAACACTTCCCCGAAGCCTGACCCTCACCCATCCCCTAATCCTAACCCGTACGCTGACACTCACCCGCGCCCTCACACGTACGCTCCCCCTAAAGCGTCGTCGTACCCTCACCTGCACCCTAAACCGTCCCCGTCCCCTAACCCTAACCCTAGCCCGAACCCTAACCCTAACCCTTTCCCGAAGCCTGACCCTCACCCGTCCCCTAATCCTAACCCGTACGCTGACACTCACCCACGCCCTAACACGTACGCTCCCCCTAAAGCGTCGTCGTACCCTCACCTGGACCCTAAACCGTCCCAGTCCCCTAAGCCTAACCCTAGCCCGAACCCTACCCCTAACCCTTCCCCGAAGCCTGACCCTCACCCGTCCCCTAATCCTAACCCGTACGCTGACACTCACCCGCGCCCTCACACGTACGCTCCCCCTAAAGCGTCGTCGTACCCTCACCTGGACCCTAAACCGTCCCCGTCCCCTAACCCTAACCCTAGCCCGAACCCTAACCCTAACACTTCACCGAAGCCTGACCCTCACCCGTCCCCTAATCCTAACCCGTACGCTGACACTCACCCGCGCCCTCACACGTACGCTCCCCCTAAAGCGTCGTCGTACCCTCACCTGGACCCTAAACCGTCCCCGTCCCCTAACCCTAACCCTAGCCCGAACCCTAACCCTAACCCTTCCCCGAAGCCTGACCCTCACCCGTCCCCTAATCCTAACCCGTACGCTGACACTCACCTGCGCCCTCACACGTACGCTCACCCTAAAGCGTCGTCGTACCTTCACCTGGACCCTAAACCGTCCCCGTCCCCTAACCCTAACCCTAGCCCGAACCCTAACCCTAACCCTTCCCCGAAGCCTGACCCTCACCCGTCCCCTAATCCTAACCCGTACGCTGACACTCACCCACGCCCTCACACGTACGCTCCCCCTAAAGCGTCTTCGTGCCCTCACCTGGACCCTAAACCGTCCCCGTCCCCTAACCCTAACCCTAGCCCGAACCCTAACCCTAACCCTTCCCCGAAGCCTGACCCTCACCCGTCCCCTAATCCTAACCCGTACGCTGACACTCACCCGCGCCCTCACACGTACGCTCCCCCTAAAGCGTCGTCGTACCCTCACCTGGACCCTAAACCATCCCCGTCCCCTAACCCTAACCCTAGCCCGAAACCTAACCCTAACACTTCCCCGAAGCCTGACCCTCACCCGTCCCCTAATCCTAACCCGTACGCTGACACTCACCCGCGCCCTCACACGTACGCTCCCCCTAAAGCGTCGTCGTACCCTCACCTGGACCCTAAACCGTCCCCGTCCCCTAAGCCTAACCCTAGCCCGAACCCTAACCCTAACCCTTCCCCGAAGCCTGAACCTCACCCGTCCCCTATACTAACCCGTACGCTGACACTCACCCGCGCCCTCACACGTACGCTCCCCCTAAAGCGTCGTCGTACCCTCACCTGGACCCTAAACCGTCCCCGTCCCCTAACCCTAACCCTAGCCCGAACCCTAACCCTAACCCTTCCCCGAAGCCTGACCCTCACCCGTCCCCTAATCCTAACCCGTAAGCTGACACTCACCCGCGCCCTCACACGTACGCTCCCCCTAAAGCGTCGTCGTACCCTCACCTGGACCCTAAACCGTCCCCGTCCCCTAACCCTAACCCTAGCCCGAACCCTAACCCTAACTCTTCCCCGAAGCCTGACCCTCACCCGTCCCCTAATCCTAACCCGTACGCTGACACTCACCCGCGCCCTCACACGTACGCTCACCCTAAAGCGTCATCGTACCCTCACCTGGACCCTAAACCGTCCCCGTCCCCTAAACCTAACCCTAGCCCGAACCCTAACCCTAACCCTTCCCCGAAGCCTGACCCTCACCCGTCCCCTATCCTAACCCGTACGCTGACACTCACCCGCGCCCTCACACGTACGCTCCCCCTAAAGCGTCGTCGTACCCTCACCTGGACCCTAAACCGTCCCCGTCCCCTAAGCCCAACCCTAGCCCGAACCCTAACCCTAACCCTTCCCCGAAGCCTGACCCTCACCCGTCCCCTATCCTAACCTGTACGCTGACACTCACCCGCGCCCTCACACGTACGCTCCCCCTAAAGCGTCGTCGTACCCTTACCTGGACCCTAAACCGTCCCCGTCCCCTAACCCTAACCCTAGCCCGAACCCTAACCCTAACCCTTCCCCGAAGCCTGACCCTCACCCGTCCCCTAATCCTAACCCGTAAGCTGACACTCACCCGCGCCCTCACACGTACGCTCCCCCTAAAGCGTCGTCGTACCCTCACCTGGACCCTAAACCGTCCCCGTCCCCTAACCCTAACCCTAGCCCGAACCCTAACCCTAACCCTTCCCCGAAGCCTGACCCTCACCCGTCCCCTAATCCTAACCCGTACGCTGACACTCACCCGCGCCCTCACACGTACGCTCACCCTAAAGCGTCGTCGTACCCTCACCTGGACCCTAAACCGTCCCCGTCCCCTAAACCTAACCCTAGCCCGAACCCTAACCCTAACCCTTCCCCGAAGCCTGACCCTCACCCGTCCCCTATCCTAACCCGTACGCTGACACTCACCCGCGCCCTCACACGTACGCTCCCCCTAAAGCGTCGTCGTACCCTCACCTGGACCCTAAACCGTCCCCGTCCCCTAACCCTAACCCTAGCCCGAAGCCTGACCCTCACCCGTCCCCTAATCCTAACCCGTAAGCTGACACTCACCCGCGCCCTCACACGTACGCTCCCCCTAAAGCGTCGTCGTACCCTCACCTGGACCCTAAACCGTCCCCGTCCCCTAACCCTAACCCTAGCCCGAACCCTAACCCTAACCCTTCCCCGAAGCCTGACCCTCACCCGTCCCCTAATCCTATCCCGTACGCTGACACTCACCCGCGCCCTCACACGTACGCTCCCCCTAAAGCGTCGTCGTACCCTCACCTGGACCCTAAACCGTCCCCATCCCCTAACCCTAACCCTAGCCCGAACCCTAACCCTAACCCTTCCCCGAAGCCTGACCCTCACCCGTCCCCTAATCCTAACCCGTACGCTGACACTCACCCGCGCCCTCACACGTACGCTCCCCCTAAAGCGTCGTCGTACCCTCACCTGGACCCTAAACCGTCCCCGTCCCCTAACCCTAACCCTAGCCCGAACCCTAACCCTAACCCTTCCCCGAAGCCTGACCCTCACCCGTCCCCTAATCCTAACCCGTACGCTGACACTCACCCGCGCCCTCACACGTACGCTCCCCCAAAAGCGTCGTCGTACCCTCACCTGGACCCTAAACCGTCCCCGTCCCCTAACCCTAACCCTAGCCCGAACCCTAACCCTAACCCTTCCCCGAAGCCTGACCCTCACCCGTCCCCTAATCCTAACCCGTACGCTGACACTCACCCGCGCCCTCAAACGTACGCTCTTCCTAAAGCATCGTCGTACCCTCACGTGGACCCTAAAACGTCCCCATCCCCTAACCCTAACCCTAGCCCGAACCCTAACCCTAACCCTTCCCCGAAGCCTGACCCTCACCCGTCCCCTAATCCTAACCCGTAAGCTGACACTCACCCGCGCCCTCACACGTACGCTCCCCCTAAAGCGTCGTCGTACCCTCACCTGGACCCTAAACCGTCCCCGTCCCCTAACCCTAACCCTAGCCCGAACCCTAACCCTAACCCTTCCCCGAAGCCTGACCCTCACCCGTCCCCTAATCCTAACCCATACGCTGACACTCACCCGCGCCCTCACACATACGCTCCCCCTAAAGCGTCGTCGTACCCTCACCTGGACCCTAAACCGTCCCCGTCCCCTAACCCTAACCCTAGCCCGAACCCTAACCCTAACCCTTCCCCGAAGCCTGACCCTCACCCGTCCCCTAATCCTAAACCGTACGCTGACACTCACCCGCGCCCTCACACGTACGCTCCCCCTAAAGCGTCGTCGTACCCTCACCTGGACCCTAAACCGTCCCCGTCCCCTAACCCTAACCCTAGCCCGAACCCTAACCCTAACCCTTCCCCGAAGCCTGACCCTCACCCATCCCCTAATCCTAACCCGTACGCTGACACTCACCCGCGCCCTCACACGTACGCTCCCCCTAAAGCGTCGTCGTACCCTCACCTGGACCCTAAGCCGTCCCCGTCCCTTAACCCTAACCCTAGCCCGAACCCTAACCCTAACCCTTCCCCGAAGCCTGACCCTCACCGGTCCCCTAATCCTAACCCGTACGCTGACACTCACCCGCGCAATCACACGTACGCTCCCCCTAAAGCGTTGTCGTACCCTCACCTGGACCCTAAACCGTCCCCGTCCCCTATCCCTAACCCTAGCCCGAACCCTAACCCTAACACTTCCCCGAAGCCTGACCCTCACCCGTCCCCTAACCCTAACCCGTACGCTTACACTCACCCGCGCCCTCACACGTACGCTCCCCCTAAAGCGTTGTCGTACCCTCACCTGGACCCTAAACCGTCCCCGTCCGCTAACCCTGACCCTAGCCCGAACCCTAACCCTAACCCTTCCCCGAAGCCTGACCCTCACCCGTCCCCTAATCCTAACCCGTAAGCTGACACTCACCCGCACTCACACGTACGCTCCCCCTAAAGCGTTGTCGTACCCTCACCTGGACCCTTAACCGTCCCCGTCCCCTAACCGTAACCCTAGCCCGAACCCTAACCCTAACCCTTCCCCGAAGCCTGACCCTCACCCGTCCCCTAATCCTAAACCGAACGCTGACACTCACCCGCGCCCTCACACGTACGCTCCCCCTAAAGCGTCGTCGTTCCCTCACCTGGACCCTAAACCGTCCCCGTCCCCTAAACCTAACCCTAGCCCGAACCCTAACCCTAACCCTTCCCCGAAGCCTGACCCTCACCCGTCCCCTATCCTAACCCGTACGCTGACACTCACCCGCGCCCTCACACGTACGCTCCCCCTAAAGCGTCGTCGTACCCTCACCTGGACCCTAAACCGTCCCCGTCCCCTAACCCTAACCCTAGCCCGAAGCCTGACCCTCACCCGTCCCCTAATCCTAACCCGTAAGCTGACACTCACCCGCGCCCTCACACGTACGCTCCCCCTAAAGCGTCGTCGTACCCTCACCTGGACCCTAAACCGTCCCCGTCCCCTAACCCTAACCCTAGCCCGAACCCTAACCCTAACCCTTCCCCGAAGCCTGACCCTCACCCGTCCCCTAATCCTATCCCGTACACTGACACTCACCCGCGCCCTCACACGTACGCTCCCCCTAAAGCGTCGTCGTACCCTCACCTGGACCCTAAACCGTCCCCATCCCCTAACCCTAACCCTAGCCCGAACCCTAACCCTAACCCTTCCCCGAAGCCTGACCCTCACCCGTCCCCTAATCCTAACCCGTACGCTGACACTCACCCACGCCCTCACACGTACGCTCCCCCTAAAGCGTCGTCGTACCCTCACCTGGACCCTAAACCGTCCCCGTCCCCTAACCCTAACCCTAGCCCGAACCCTAACCCTAACCCTTCCCCGAAGCCTGACCCTCACCCGTCCCCTAATCCTAACCCGTACGCTGACACTCACCCGCGCCCTCACACGTACGCTCCCCCAAAAGCGTCGTCGTACCCTCACCTGGACCCTAAACCGTCCCCGTCCCCTAACCCTAACCCTAGCCCGAACCCTAACCCTAACCCTTCCCCGAAGCCTGACCCTCACCCGTCCCCTAATCCTAACCCGTACGCTGACACTCACCCACGCCCTCAAACGTACGCTCCCCCTAAAGCATCGTCGTACCCTCACGTGGACCCTAAAACGTCCCCATCCCCTAACCCTAACCCTAGCCCGAACCCTAACCCTAACCCTTCCCCGAAGCCTGACCCTCACCCGTCCCCTAATCCTAACCCGTAAGCTAACACTCACCCGCGCCCTCACACGTACGCTCCCCCTAAAGCGTCGTCGTACCCTCACCTGGACCCTAAACCGTCCCCGTCCCCTAACCCTAACCCTAGCCCGAACCCTAACCCTAACCCTTCCCCGAAGCCTGACCCTCACCCGTCCCCTAATCCTAACCCATACGCTGACACTCACCCGCGCCCTCACACATACGCTCCCCCTAAAGCGTCGTCGTACCCTCACCTGGACCCTAAACCGTCCCCGTCCCCTAACCCTAACCCTAGCCCGAACCCTAACCCTAACCCTTCCCCGAAGCCTGACCCTCACCCGTCCCCTAATCCTAAACCGTACGCTGACACTCACCCCGCGCCCTCACACGTACGCTCCCCCTAAAGCGTCGTCGTACCCTCACCTGGACCCTAAACCGTCCCCGTCCCCTAACCCTAACCCTAGCCCGAACCCTAACCCTAACCCTTCCCCGAAGCCTGACCCTCACCCATCCCCTAATCCTAACCCGTACGCTGACACTCACCCGCGCCCTCACACGTACGCTCCCCCTAAAGCGTCGTCGTACCCTCACCTGGACCCTAAGCCGTCCCCGTCCCCTAACCCTAACCCTAGCCCGAACCCTAACCCTAACCCTTCCCCGAAGCCTGACCCTCACCCATCCCCTAATCCTAACCCGTACGCTGACACTCACCCGCGCCCTCACACGTACGCTCCCCCTAAAGCGTCGTCGTACCCTCACCTGGACCCTAAGCCGTCCCCGTCCCCTAACCCTAACCCTAGCCCGAACCCTAACCCTAACCCTTCCCCGAAGCCTGACCCTCACCGGTCCCCTAATCCTAACCCGTAAGCTGACACTCACCCGC